>NW_012130085.1:493753-504111 GCF_000143395.1 Atta cephalotes
GTTAACGGTTACGTTTACGTTTTAGTTTAGTTATATAATTAAACGTTAAACGTACTACTACTACAATAATATATATATATATTAATAGTATAGTGTGTGTGTGTGTGTGTGTGTGTGTGTGTGTGTGTGTGTGTGTGTGTGTGTGTGTGTGTGTGTGTGTGTACACACACACAACGAATCTTCTCCATTTTCTGCAATTAAACTCGTATAAAAAAAATTATTAAATAAATAATATGTGCATCAAAATATTCAAATAAACAAATTATGATTTTATGTTCATTTTTTACTATTTTATTAAGTTATCATATCGCAAACGAAAGAGGAAAGAACTGCATACGGTTGACGTAATAATCGCCACTAAAATCGTGAACGTGGACAAGAACCTTGAAGAGGACGAGATCGTGATTCCAGTTCCTCGTATATTTCTCGAAAGATGTAAAAGGACTGAGAGAAAGGAGAGAGAAGAGGGACTTCAAAAGATCGACTTCGCGAATAAACCTCATCTTGGATTCCGCATAAGTAACGAGACGAGAGTGAAGAAGACCGGTCTTCATCACAGAATTACTCACGATATTATGCAATCGCTACAAAGGTAATCTTGTCACGACTATTTTTGCTTGGCGATCAAAGAGGTTATAGCCGCTGCCGCCAACGTCCTTTAACATCAACAGCGAAAATAGAACGATGCCGATCATAAATTGACGCTATAAACCTTTATCTATTATTTCTCGAGCTGTCTCTCAGAGCCTTCAAGTGTTCTATCGGCGGTTTTTTCTCCTACGATTAATTAAAGACACGAGTCCTTGATATCTTTACAACATGCATTTGCTTAATGCAATCTAGACAAGAAACGCGGTAAAGCGCGGAAATCCAACAATGAGATTATTAAAATATGATTGGCACCGTTGTGTTCACGATGATGATGATGCTGAGAAAAATATATATACCTTTTCAAGCTTTATTTTTCAATATTATAAGGTTTTCTGATCCTTGATTTTATTCATGTCTTATATAAATCATCATATACTTTGAAGCTACATGGAAAAACGATTTTACTAAAGTATCTAAAAATTTAACTAGATACACATCTAAAAATAATTTTGTTAAACTATTAAAATAAATATGTAGAACGCTTAAGCTAATTGGTAGAATATCAAAATTTTTGCAACATTGCTTATTATGCTTGAATTTCCTTATATAATTATTCTGATGGTTGAACAAAATTATTTTTAGATCTATAGCTAAATTTTTAAACACTTCAACAAAATTGTTCCATGTACGTATTTAATTTCGCTTTTTTAATTATTTCAAAAAAAATTTATATACTAATGCATTCAAACATAAATATTGAGATCTTTCTACATCATTAAAAAAAACATAAGAAATTTTTTCTAAGTAAAAAAAGCAAAAAATTTACTTATATTTACTATAATCGAAGGACAGATTTCTTGAATAATTCTTTCGGATATTTGTTTTAAAAATATTACAATATATCAAAGTTTCGAAACAGATATCCATTCGAATCACAAGACAGAAATGCTCGAAGAATATATCCCAGGAATTCTCCTCATACCGCTCTTTAAAATGAAAGAAAAGATAAAACAAGGGAGAACAGGATACGAAGGGAGGACGCGTACAAGAAATAAGGAAGAGAACGAAAAAGGAGAAAGATACTAGATGCACTGACGTGTCCTCGAGGCATCGGGTCGCGTGGCCTTCGACGTGCACAGAATGATGAGCGCTCTACGATTCAAAGAGGAGGAACGGCGAAAAAGGAAAAAAGAGATACTTTCTACGGATACGGTGGAAGCTGCTGTTGCTTCTTTGCCGTAGGACAACGCCGACATGGGGATCGAGGGATCGAAGAAAATCACCAGTTCGTCGATCGCAATTAAACCCCTCTGCTCAAGGAAGACCCTCGTCAGTGCGCGCCACGATTTCGCTGAAAGGAACGCAAATGTAAAACTTCGCAACGTATGATGCCAACGAGTTTATTTGTGGAGGGCGGAAATCGCTACGATGAGATCTCGATCTTAAAGATGAAGTATAGGAATATACAGATAAATATTATTGTATGTACTTACTCCAATTTCAATAAAGTGCTTTGACACTTTATAAATAAAACATTAAAATGTTATTGAATATCAATCGAGAAAACTATATAACAAGGCAATAATCAAATAGAATCAAATAAAGTTGCACGTATCAAATTATTAATTAACTAAATACCAAATATGATTGTTTAAATTCTCTCCTTGTAAATATAATTTGGTTACGATAGAAATGCAAAAACAATTTTGACAATTTTGTTTAAAATAACGATTTAATTCCTTAATCCCATTCTTGTAAAAACACATAGATTATGATATTTCAAGGTATTGCATGTGCTCATAATTATTTCTCAAAGATGTTCAATCCTGCGGAAACACAACAAGAAACGCTGACGCAACTCACCATACTTCCTATCGACTGAACATCAGGAAAGAGTCATGCAATATGTATGGTACGATACCTTGTCTGGCACCGAGACGCCACGACGGTCAGAGTAATGAACCGTAGAAATGCAGACCCGTTTTTGCTTCCTCTGCGATGAGTCGCGCGCCGAGGGGGATCCGCTCTTTTTGCCAACCGCTAGGACTACTGAGTCTGTCGCCGCTTGTTTACAAATTGATTGCATCGTGGCATCCGGAGCTAGACATAATCAGTTGCGTGCACCGATTTGTTGGAATCAACCGTTGTTTGTCGCGCCGAAAATGTCGACACATCAATTCTCGCTGCAACGTTAAAGAAATGTTTACGTTCCTTGTAATTCCACTTATTGGTATCGTTTAAATCGTCAGTAATATGATCAATCATCCGTGATATGAGTAATAGGATTACATAAAATTCGGCTTGACTTTTAGAGGAGAATTATAGAGGAAAGGAGGCGGTTATGAAATAGATGAAGATGTTATGGAATACCTCGCTATTTTGTATAGTTCACAATAATTCTTGAAGCGACTCAAAATTACTTCGTCACAGTCTGTTTTTAAACGTTGTCACATAGTCACTTAGTATTCACTGGTAGTTAGTGTTTATTGCGTTGTTGAAACTACTGCATTTCAGATAGCAAACTGTCTTACAGGTTTGTTTACGTAATCTTTTTACGTAATTTTGAGAAATATGTTGAGAAGTATTCATTTTGTAACTTCAGCTAGCTTAGAGAAACTTTAAATATGATTTTCTTTCAAATGATATAACTGACTAAATTTGGTAACAAAATGTGTGCAAATATTCAATATATACAGTTGTACTAGTTACTGGTATTTCAAATTCCCTCACCCTATTCCATAACTACAATCTCTTCAGTTTGTTGTAAATTACATTGACATTATTCTAGATTTAAGAAACTCATATCAAAAATAATTGTCACATGAATATCTACTGAATTATTTCAATAAAAATTTCCCAAAAATGATATTCTATAAACCAACAAAAAATCCAAAAAACTCAGGGCAAATGAGAGTCAGCAGGGTAGTTAATACGCAATCTTAAATCTTTATTCCAGAAAATAGAATCTTTATTTCAAAAATAGTACGTTTCACTTTAGAACCATCCTATCAGCAATAGTCAGTTTCAAAATATCAATCCCTTCATGTTCAAGAAAAAATCAGATTAATAGATTTGATGTTATAATTCTAAGAACATAGAAGGAATCCTTTCGACATTGAATCAAAACCAATTAAAATTTATTATCACTAAAGAGTACCAAATTAAAAAACGCATGTTGATTGCAGCTTGAACGAAATATGACTGAAGCTAGTCATGTTTCGTTCAAGCTGCGATCGCCCTGATTTTTTTAGATTTTTTATTGTTGAATTTGGGAAAGTTCATAAGAAGATTACATTATTACTATTCCATAAATTCTTTCCCTTGCTCCTCGGTACAAAACATGCACGAGATGACAGTGCGACATTAAAATAAAACTCGTATATCCGACAAGCTCGAGGGATTATCCGTAAGGATTTGTGACCATCGTTCTTCGTAAATTTATGTTTCTCGCCGTTCGCCAATTGGACAATGCGCTATCCGAGAGATTGAAACCGTGAGCTGATGGTATGTCCTCTTGCAACTTACGGTGATTGCCATATGGAACGATCCCACTGTACTTTCACAAACGTTCCTGGATTACGGAATTTCACGTGGGCGGCGATACTTTTCTGTCTGTCCGTTGCTAGACCGCGAAATACGCGCGACCGAGTATTATACAAGCTCCTTCCTCGACACCTAACTGATCGCGTACTTCAGCTAAAAACTTGTCCCTGTAGTCGACAACTTTCCCGACGCCCCTTTACATTCATAAAGCAGTTGCATGCAAATATATTTACATACGAAATCAGAGACATTTTAAGATATTAGGGTGTCCAAAGCTAATAAAATTTGTTATCAGACATTTTAGTGGAGTAGCAGGTACACGCGTACAAGGAATACATTAATAATACGCAACTCATGCATACGTGCAAACTGCCAGCTAGAATAAAATCAAGAAGCCAATAAGAAACTATTAAATCTAAGAGTCAAAGGTTCTATTATTTTTTTCAATAACATTTCTTTGCAATCACGCTTTCTCCGGAAACGATAAATTGCGCATAATTAAGTCTATTAAAAGAAAACTTTCGAACTTTATTCATTGACAGACTTAATACGGCTTAATAAAATAAAATTTTAGAAAATTCATTTAAAAAAGTCTTATAGTGCAAATAGTAATATTAGCCTCCTTTCTGCAAATAGTAATATCAGCCTCTCCCTCATTTGTCTCTTTCTAATTCTCGTTGTAAAAGAATAATTAATCACAAATTGTTTAAGCCACTTAACCCAAAGAATAAATAATCACAAATAATAATTTAAATCAATTAAACCATTGACAAAATGTAATTCTACGTCGATTAATTCTCATATAAATCAGCGTAACAGTTTTTGCTGGACGATATTTCATTACTTCGATCGGGATCTTTGATACATGCAAACTCAGCTGTGGTGTGTTACGAGAGTTGGAGCTGGACACCTCGTGCACGCCGGGAATTATTCCGCGCGACTCGTTCCGTTCGCTTCCCTCATTTTCTCGTCGATATTCATTCGCGGACCCCTGCGGCGGCCAGACTACGTACTACGAGATACAGACCGCTTTCTCCAAGATTCCCCTATCGCATCTTTATTGGCTGATCGAATGCCGCGCCAGGTGACATTAAACACGACGCGTCCGATCACGCTTCACCTCTCTATAGATTCCATGACAATTAATAACGAGCATCGCTCTTATTGTGCTATTAAAAGCCGAGATTCAAAGATTAAATAGCCGTTTCTTATCGCCTGCTCACTTTTAATAAAAATAAAAAATGTATACAATAGTAATTCTGGAAAATTCATATAATGTGCTATTACTAACTTAAGTTATTGTCTATTCATCTCATTAATTTATCTCATATTAATTAAATCATTCTATCCTTATTTTGTATTTTTAATAAAATAATAATATTAATTATTATTTTTGTGCGTTAAATGTTATTTGTGTGCATTATTTTTATTTTTATTTTTATTTAGTTTATGTGTATATTTTTCTTTACATAATGCTTTGAGAAGATTTTCTTTTATATAGACACATCGTAAATTCCATTCTATTTTATTCTATCGCGCTTGCTGATCTTATCGCATACTAAAACTTCATGACAAGCCGCTAACAGCGGGTGTACTCTAATGATTATCTCCCCTCTCAGGAACGTAAAATTATACTATCTCGATAATGACTGATCAGTAAGGAAGCAGTCAAGGACTGCTCGGAAAGATTTACGAAAATTATACGACGACTATCTACTCCAGCAAGGCAATGTGAGTCGTAACGTGAGAGATTGAGATTGCCTCCGCGTCGGTTTCGTGCCGCGTGACGAAAATCGCGTGAAATTGATTCGATCGTGGTTGATTATACGATTAGATTCAAGATCAACGATCAATTTCCATGACGATTTATTCTTTCTGTATTCCCACATAAGAAAAGGCTTTATTACTTTAATAAATATGCAATTATCAAATTGTTAATCTTCTCTTGAAAAAAATCCTCTATTAGAATTTAAAATTATAATAATAAATATTATATTTTCCCAGAGTTTAATATTTTCATAAAATACTTACTGATAAATATTATATTTTCTTAGAATTTATAAAAATCTCATAAAATACAAAAGATTACATTGTAATATATGTTTACAAATAAGTAATGTTTTATTGTTATAGATATGTAATTTCCGCTCTAACTCAGACGTTAAGAAACTTAATAATATTTAATTAGCTAGAGTATTAAATTTGATAAAAATTTTCTTTTCATTTTAAATTATGTTAACCTGCAACATATAAATAACAAACAAGTGCATATCATAATCTCACAATTTTAAAATCCTAAATAGATATGGAAGTACATTTAGTTGTCCTACAATTTCAATTATAATTGACACTATTAATTACACCGTGTCATAAAACGCGGAATAAAAATGTGTGAAATATGAAGATAGTGAATCCATTGTTCATGCATCCTCTCAAAGCCAGTTTAAAGACTGGTAATCTTCTCCCGCCTATTTACTGGTCAATCAACCACAGGTGTTATAGTGATGTACAACTTTGAATTCCAACAAGCTTTCACAATCATATAAGTATTCATATTAAGTTCAATTTAGCGGCTCTCTTTGATTATTAATTTGTACAAATATGCTTATGTTATTATTATCCTATAGAATTCAGATTACAGTAAAAAATTATATAATATATTGTATTACTGTAAGAATTGAACAAAAACGTTTATTTAATTACGCAAAATGAAAATGTGTGTTTTTAAATATTTATATAATAATGTAATAATAAATATAAATCACTTTTTCATAAATTTTTAAGAGATAATATCTAAGAGGTAATATCTCTTATATGTACAAGATTATTATATGTATAGGATTTTTGTATAGGTAATAATTTCGTCAATTAGAGCCTTTGAATTTCATAAAAATTATAATAGTAAAATCTGCAAAACTATATTTACCGCGATCGAGGCGTTACCAAAAAAGAATTATCGAATCGCGATAAATCTCTCGCCTCCTACACATCCTGATTTCGATCGCGCGGTGCGCCTGCGGCTACCGGTCCTAGAGACGATTCCTCACCTTCTCGCGGAGCGAAAGAGGGTCAAAGGACGAAAGGCACCTAGCCAGCGTGGGATCCTGGGTGAGATAAACACAGCCTCCGAGGGACCGAGTTGCGAGAGAGCAAGGAGAGGAGGCGAGGAGAGCGAACGCTCGCTCTTCGGTAGGTCCTCATGGCCGGTTTCTAATGCCAGTCTTCCGAGAAGCCGTGGAACGCTTCGCGATCATTTGAATATATGAATGTCTTATGAGGAAAGGATACACATCGAACGTCCAAGAAAAGAGAGATCCCGAACGAGAATGGAAGTGGAAAAACCGTCGCCGCCACCACCGCTGTGTTATACGCGACCGTCTCGCTTTTATAATCGGCGCATCGTGTAAAGGTTGCAACACACGGAGAATCGGGCACACCCAATGCAATCTCACTTCTTGTAAGAAAGTTCCTGCTTACTTCTTCCCGTAAAAAGCGTTCTTGCGGACGATACTCCAAGTAATCGACGGATAGAAAAGTAGCGTCGATCTCTCCTTACTGATTCCGAATGCCTTCTTTCCTCGTCGGCTAATCACACGCGGCTTCATGTCTCGCGCAAGATGCATTATATGGGCACACGCGTTCAGGTATCCAAAAGAGATCATGGAAACTCTTTCATCTGTCCGCACGCGGATTGTTTCTATGCATCCTATTGTCCATCTATACTTTTAATCCCATATCGCGTATAGTAAATTTAAGATAAAAGTTTTGAAGAATGACATTTTAAGTTATACAATAATAGGAGGTATTTGTTCTATATAATTGTAGTTTTTTTCTCGAAATATCATGAGATGGAACACAAAAGATAAACATATATATGTAAATACTCGTAGGATGATCTTTAGGTATTTTTTTTGCAGAACTATTCAACTGATAAAATGAAATATAATTTTTGATACGATCAAGTTTCGATACTACCAAACAGATCCAACATTAATAAATAAAGTCCTCGCAATAAAGAATTCCTGATTTCAAGGTACTTTATATTCGATGGAACTTATACCTTTTTAATTTATATATAAGGTTCATATTTTAATATATCGATTTTTGGCGAGGTTAAAAGGATATAATTAGAAATTGTACCGTGCGCTACGAGACAGAGAAAGAGAAAGACCAAATCCAGATCAGAATTTCTAACAATCTACGAAAATATTCATGGCCAATCATATCTCATATCTTGTCCTTGTATACCGTTTTCTCGTACAGATTCTCACAGACCTGATTCGAGAGTCTTTCCCTCTTTTCCTCTTTCGTGTAAGCGAGAGCTCATGGCTTTAAAATCGGTCAGAGAAACTGGTGCAGGGGAGTCATGGAATAGTGACATTGCTTAGACAACGGCAATCGATGAGGAAGCGTATGGCAAAGGAAGAAAGACAAGGTGGATGATGCATCTGCGCTATCAGCGTGACGATCCCATAATAGTTCTACGGCCTCGTGGCTCTCGCGTATACATACATAGAGAGAAATAGAGAGATCTAAAGAACGTTTACACGGTGAGGAAAAAAGCAGGATCAACGGTAGGGAGCGACAAGATCGGGAACCGTGCGATCGTATGACAAATCCCGCGCGTCTGCTGGTCATGGTTTAAGACCTTGCGAGACTAAAAGGATGTTAGGCTACATTCTATAATATCAGCGATAACAAGTCATTTTATCAAATATCAAAATCTTTTTATTTACTATAATATTATCTAAATGCTTATATAATGAATTCTCACAACTTCTTAATTTGTTCACTGCGTTACTATTTTCTGACTGCGTCAGGAATAACATATTTAGTGAATAGGACATTATTTCTTGTTAAATATAATGTACAGAAAGAAAAAAGTTTAGCCACAAAGTTTTATGTGTTTATCAAATCATTATCCAGCAAGCTGATATTATTTGTCGTCAATAAAAACTTCACTTTTGATGTCAATTTACGATATAAATAATGTCAGCTTGCTATCTGATTAATAATATTAAAAAATAAAAAACTCTGGAATGTTAATTATATCTTAAGACTGTCCAAAATAATTTACATTACAATCTCTAATAATTACACAATATTTTAAGATTATTGATATTCGCAAAGTATCGAGGCCAAAAACAACTTGATATCAGAAATCAAGTACCAATATCTCAATGTTATCGAAAAATATAAAGTATCCTTTGAAACAGGACCTCTTATTGGTATCACGTAGGAAGGTAAAGGAGGAGATGTACGCAGGTGGATTTTCAATCCCACGGTAACTCGAGAAGGCCCGAGAGATCAATTCCTCGGAGAAATCGCATACAGAGACATGACAACATTATCGTCGCAATTTTCAAAATCGATATCTCCTACGCGCGCACATATGACGACGTGACCAATCTCAACCGAGATTCATTATCGACCACCGCGATGACACATCGGTTGGCGTGTTCAATGTCCACCGTTATTCGTTGAATCGTGACAGAGCTCAACACGCGCAAAAGCGAAAAGCCACGGCGTGAATATGTATTTAAAACCGAACCGGACTCGATCGGAATCACGTATGAAACTAGTTTGAGAGTGCTTCACGATTCCAACTATACATCTACACCCAAGCCGATCACAATATATATTTCAGCATTTTCTGCACTTACAGTTGGAGTCCGCAAAATGAAAAATTCGAATTAGTCGTTCCAACGTACCAATTAATTAATGCATTTGACAGAAATGCACGATTCATTCTGATTTTATGCACGGAAAAAAAATTAATTGGGTGATATAGCAAATCTATAATTTACTACGCGAATTCAACATCAATAAGAAGATTTGATGATTTAACAAATCGCTAATGTTATTCAGCAGTCAACTTTGCTATTTTAACATAGAAAATTGACTGTCTATATATTATGACTATAGATTTGCTGAATCAGTGAAGTTTTCAATTGTGTTTTTTTCCGTGTGTATATTACAAAAATAACTGTAATATATTATATATATATTATATATATATATATATATATATAAATATATTTAAAAAATAACAAAAATAAATTATAAAAAACCTGTCAATTTGTTGATTAATGTCTATCTGTGAGAGAGAGAGAGAGAGAGAGAGAAAGAGAGAGAGAGAGAGAGAGAGAAGAGATACGAATATTCTTATTAATAATACTTACTAATAATAAATCTATTACTATATAGTAATAAAATTATTAATT
>NW_012130085.1:504146-541137 GCF_000143395.1 Atta cephalotes
AAGAGAGAGAGAGAGAGAAGAGATACGAATATCTTTCTAAGTAAATATTCATATAAAGTCATTTCAATATCGAGAAAAAATATTAATTTAATGACGTAAAAATACATAACATGCAATGCAATTTTTTCCCAACTTACAAGAAACTTACAAGAAACCAACACTATTAAATTAATTTTTATCTACATAATGATGAAATATAAATCCTTGACACAAAAGTGTCACTATTACACAGACACTCCGGAAATCATTTGTATCGTCATAACGATTATACTGTTAATTCAGTATCGATATTCAAATATGATAAATTTATTGAGAAAATGTAATAATCATGAAACTATAAGAACAGTTCAATAGGAACTTATACTTATCCGACAGATATATCCGTGAGAAACTTTTCGAGATGTTAGTATCGAATTGGTGGCGCGAGCAAAACCGGTCCAAGAACTAGTAAGTTAAATATAATAAATCTATACTTTTTACATAATAAATAAGCTTTTCATCACGTAATAAGAAATAAGAGATTAGATAGTAATATATTAAAGTTATTCGATTCCACGTTTTTAACACAAATTTTACGTAAATGTTTTTGTATGTATTGTAAGAAGTTAATGTTCTATCTTTATCGTCATGAAAAAAATAAAACTTATGATGTAATTTTGCATATTTAAATTACTTATTTACCACAAACTTCGATGATCTTATGATATTTTTTATAACAAATAGTAAATTTTCGAAATATTCATATATTCATATATTCATATATATTATTGTAAATTGTAAATTATTTTAACACAATCACTATATAATAATTTCATTATAATAATTCCAATATTTATATTTATCTCACTGAAAGAAAAGATTGATTGCTACAATAATATAGATAGTAAAATATGGCATTGCATTTTTATATGACTGCAGCAACTAATCTTTTTTTAGTGCTTTTATTCAAATAAATAAAACTTAAAATAGATTAGCCTAAAATAGACTAAGCTGTCCTTCAAATTATTCAGAGTAGATCAAGGCTTATGACATTGTGAAATTATGAGAAACTCTTGTAGGCACTCGCGTAAGAGCTATTGGTACCACTTAGCTCTTTCAAGACTCTAGAGAAAACATGTTCGAGGCAACGCGTAATGCATTTCGTAGAGTAATACGTTCTGAATGATAATACTTTCCACATATTTTTAACTTCCACTAAGTTGTCACGTATCGCCATACAAAAATAAAGATTTAGAAATTCGTGAGCTACATTTCGAAAGCTACAAAGTTAATCCATTAGAAATGTAGGCATTTCTATTCTCAACGATGATAGGCAGAAAAAATCATCCTGCAAACATTTCTATCTCTTATGAATTACTTTACTTCCAATTATATGCTTTTAGTCTTTAGATTATTGGATCATCGCCATAAGCCAAAATTTTTTTATAAATTTGAAGTAATGCAAGAAATTATTTCAAGGAAGAGGTATTCGAGCATTCCTCGTATAACTATCGCTCGGTCAGATGTCCATGTGATGTCCACGTGGGCCATTCTCATGGTAAGTCCAAGATCGGGAATCGACGAGGTACCGATTCCCATTTCCGCATCGGCGTTTTCATCGCGGCGACGTGGCACGCCACGTATATGTGTGTATACACGTCGCAGGTCTCTCCGGACCTGCACGCAAGAACTGGTCCGCGTTTTACAACGGTACGTGATTTACGTGATTCGTTGGAACGATAACGGCTACTTGCACGGCAAGCATCGAGAACATATCGCTATGGAGACACAGCATCCCGCTCGAAGAAAAATTTTCCGGAAAAATTTAGAAGAAATTATAATAATTTCGATGAAAAAAGATATCGTTATCTCGTATCTTTGCCACGAAAGAGGGATACGATTTCGAAGTGTAATAAGAATTCGACTATACACGGAGAGAATTATCTTTTAAAATTTACCCTGAAAATGTAGTAGTTGTGATACAATACAATATTTTAAAGATTTTTACCATGCACTTCAGTAAAATCAATCAAACTTATTTTATACTTTATTATAATTTTATTAATGAATGAGAGAGATTTACATTCCTCGAAATAACATGTTATCTCATGACTATCATATTTTTAGGGTAAACTCCAAGAAAAAAATTCTCTCCGTGTAGAACAAAATAAGCATTATGAAATTATTTTTTAAACTTTTCATATATACATTAAAGAAAATGTTCTAATTAAATCAAAAAGAATTAATAAGAACATGACATTTTGATGAAATCAACTAGAATTTCAAATTGTTACAACCAGAAATTTTATTTGAACTCACTAAACCATTTTTAATAAGTATTTTAAGTCGATTTAATCAGAACATATCCATTTCAATGTAGATTAATTATTTTAATCTCAATTTAACTTATTTTTAAAAGTAAATTAAACAAAATTAAAGTTAATTTATATTGGTAGAAATGGACATCAGCTTATGTATCCGTATAAAAATAATTGTTTGCTTTGTGAATGATCAGATATTTGTAAAACAATTTTTATAAATCAATTTAATAGTATTAGCTAATAAACTAGTATAGCAAATCGATTTGATATTAATGATATCTCAGACTACAATAGAATATATAGAATTTCAAATTTATATATCTATTCGAAATGGCCACGAAGATTTACGAGAGATACGCTACCGATCGGAAAGAAATAACCATGAAGATATTGAACTGCGAGTTTAAAAAATGGCTCCATTCACCACGCTCCACGGTATATCACTAACGTCTTCAATCAGAGAGCGATCGAAGCGCGACGATGTGCGTATTCCTCGAGCTCGCGTGCACGTTCGTGAGCGCGTTTCGCATCGATCATCCGGATCATAAGCGACGATCGGCTGTATCTTTAAGACCGCGAACTATCACTTTCCAGTTCGTCGTGCGCGACGAAGCAGCAGCAACAACAGCAGCAGAAGAAATAGCATCAGTAACAGCAGCAATGGCATACAGCGTATAACATTCGAACGAAGACACATAGTGTGCCCGCGGCGACGACAGCGACGGCTGCTGTTGCTGTTCGCCAGGATGGAATATGCAAAACACCGTTCGTTACGCGTTCGCATAAAAATCCGTCTAATGCCGCGTGCACTCGCTTGACCATGCACTCGGCCCGCACGGCGTGCCTACTGCTCATTGTGGGTAATTACGCGTTGCAAAACAAAGGCACGACATCGTCGACCCTGCGATCCCTTCGAAGGTTGACTCGGAAGAGTCCTTGTTGCTTATATTGATATGATCATACAAATGATTTTTCCAACAAATGGGAAAACTGAGAATTTAGGAATTATAACGAACAATAAAATTCTCGGTTTGTTACTCGATAACTAGAGGAGTTTAACATTAAAAAACCGAAAAATATATATCGAGTCACTTTATGTGATCGCCTATGGTATATTACATCCTATCTCTTATCACTTTCCCTAATACATGAATTTAAGAGATATTACAATTTCACAGTGCTGCTCAGCGACAGATAAATATTAAGTGAAAGATCATACTTCAGTTGTATGATACTCCTTATTGTAGAATCAGAATATAATAAGCTCAACAGATAATTAATAGCTTAGATATGCACTGCTAGTTTATCGCCAAGCAGCGTTGCATTTCATGACATTAAATATGAATTACTTTCAATAGATGATATTATAAACCATATACGCCAGATTCACCTCTCTCTAGTTCTTATTGGCCATAGAACGATAGAAACGGTCATTGCTGTCTTTTATTTTGTCAAGAAAATATAAATAAGATTTTTTGAAACTAAAATGCTTAAATAAATAAAATCAAGATTAGATACCGTCATTTTCAATTTAATTTATAACAAATAAAAACACCGAATATCTTTCACAAAATCTAATTAAAATAAGAAACCAAGAAAAGATATTATTATCTATTAAGCCTAACGAGATATGTCGACGTGAAAAATAATTGCCATTCTTTCTATCTTATCCTTTAGAGCAGTTAAGAGAAAGTGCGATAATTCAGCAATATTCATATATGTATTGCTTTTCTTCACATTCAAAAGTTAATGCCTTCGCGAATAATTTTATTTCACTATCATAACAAAATGTCTCAAGCGTTATCCGCTGTAACTCTATATTATATACATTCGTTATAATAACGACAACAGCTAACGGATAAAAATCTGTTAGTTAAAACCAACCAGTAAAGAGTGTGAATTTACGATGTGTAAATTCCATGCGTAATTCGGCCCGTAATAATCTTCGCAAAATTGCGAGTATCTATTTGCTGCAGAAAAGTATTACAATCCACGCAATCCTATCTGGAAAGTTATCGGCCGACCGACATTGCCATGAAAACTAATGCATTCCTCATTCCTCTTTATGTAAGCGTGTTAAATGTCAAGAACTTCTCGGCCCAAGGCGAAAGATATATTCGGCTAATAAACTTACCACCTGTTAAACCTATTATCAAGGTAATAAACTTAGACTAAACGAGTGTTATATATCACTTTACTTATGTATCAGTCTTTCTCATAATAATCCATTGGCAGAAAAAAATATGAATTACACATTAACAGGTCAAAATTCTTCGACAATTTAACGGCAATATTTATTGCAGTTACAGAATGATTGTATATGTATATGGTCTACGCGATAAACACGAAACTTTATTTTACTTGACAAAAGAAAATTCATTCGACAGTTAATAAGGTAATATAATCATAAAATAAGAAAATATAATAGTTTTGTAATTCATCGTGCATTTAATTGTATGGAGTTAACTATTAGGCCAACTTAATTATAAATCTCTTTGTCAAGAATATCAAACAATTCAATATTTTCTGTATGTTATATCTGCAAATTTAGATTATTTTTACTAAATTTATTCTTACAATTATTATAGTGTTTATTCTTACGTTATGTTCCTTGAACTTAATTAATGCCTTTCATTAATATATAATTTAAATAGGATTTATAGACCCATTGTCAGTAACTGTGTTATAGATTTGGACATCAGCTCCAAGAGGTTAAAACTGAAACTTGTATCAGGACGTGCCGTATATCGTATCTCTCAGTCAAAATATTATTGTGGAAAACTAGTGAATTCAGGGTTGCCACAGAAAATAAATTTAAAAATTCCGAAAATTGATTTTTCCGGATTTTCCAGATGAAAATGGAAAATTTCCAATATAAAATATATAAATATTGACACATTTAAAATCAAGAATTGTAGGAAAAACTAATCTATATTATTAAAAACAACGCAAAAAAAAAGGTTAGTAGCATAAAATTTTGAGTGCAAATTCAAGCCAACAAAAAATAAATTAGTATTGGAAAAAAGAATGCAGTTACGAAAAAGGGTGATCAAATAAAAATAATGAATAAAATTTTAATTATTTTATTAAAATTATTTAAAGTGTGTGAGTTTTGAACGTATTTCACCATAAACATCAAATATAATATTAAAAAATTATAACAATTATCTGAAATAGGAACAGTTTAAGGAAATTGTGAGCAAATTTCAAAATTACAGACTTTTTTACATTTTCCTCTGACCAATTTCAATTTTCCTGGCTTTTCTCGATTTTCCAAGTCTGTAACAACCTTGGAATTACAGCGTTTTAAACAAAACCGCTTCGAGTACAAAGAAAGGGAGTCCTAGAAAATTCAGTCACGCCGCGTCCCGTTTCCCTCTTTCCCTCGATCACAGTTCGCGACAATCTCCAGGTTCGACAAAGAGCCACGTCCGTTCCTCGCTTCCGTTCGTGAAGCGTTGCTTATACATCCACGCGATCCGTATCCGTATGAATTCAGTTATGCGAACGGGGCGATACATATTCATGGAGGAATTCATTTGCTGAGAACCACGAGGAGGGTAACATCTCATCACACCGCGTCGCGCCACGCCGCACCGCCGGTCCACTCCTTTTCTTCCTCGCACTGTTTGTCTTCGGGGACTTGCGTTCGCTCTATTCATTGTCGTCCCAACGCCAGATCAGCATACACCGCGGCATCCTTATCAGTATGTGACGTGTATTTAGCAATCGATCTTAAGGAGGCCGGACGATGGATCGCCCTGCCGACCGTGGAATAAAACATGAGGAAAGAGTTTTTCTTTCGTATGTTGCACCATATGCGGTAACTGTGTTTGAAATTGTTTTCGCGACGTGACCGTGTATCTTGAAGACTGGATCTGACATTCATCGACATAAAACGCGCTTTATTTCGGACAATAAAGTGATGATAAAATTCAAATAAGTTCAAAAACTTGTAAACGACTCTTTATATTAACAATAATAGTAAAACATATAAAACAAGAAAGCTATAGGAGTCAACGCTGATTATAAATATGTAATTTCTAAAAAATGTGAAACAATCAGTTTTATATTGTTTCACATTGTATATTTTTATACAAAGGTCTACAATCTTCTTATTTTATGTTTTACTATTATTAATAAAGTGATGGCTTAAAATGATATGACGTAAAAAAAAGTATCTTTGTTATTAAAAAAAAAACAGAAGTACACTTTAGCAATAGTTTAATGTCCATTTAATGTCTACCTACGTATTCTTCAATGCTTTCGTTAATGTCGAGCTTAAATCAATATACTGAAATACGAGAAACAAAAAGGATTCGCAAGATGTACGTCTCGGCTGCTATCCCCGTCGATTAAATTTAACGCGTGGGAAGAGAGGCGCGTGAGACTGAAGGTGTTTAACCGGGATCCCATTGTCGCGGCAATTGTTCAATTTAACGGCCGTAATGGCCGTTCACACGGATTACCAAACGTTGTCTTAAGGGCTGTTAAAGCCGCTACTTAAGTGCCACGGAACGAATCAGGGTCCAAGCGGTTTCGACAGCGATTACTGCCTCTTAAAAAAAAAAAGAAGAAAACGATGAAAAAGATGGTACCATTTCGGAATCTTTCAATACCTTTATACCTGACCCAGTTGTATGTGCAAAATGTGCAGTGCTCGAAAAATCGTCGCAATCTTCAAAGTGTGAGCGCGCGCGCGGGACGCTTAACGATATTCCGAAATTTATGATACGTTCGAGGAAAGATCGTTATCGATACAATCGTCGTGGCTGTTTCGTAATAGGTTTTTTAGTGCCGTAAAATACACATTGCCGCATAAAATGCATATCGCTTCGGGCGACAAAACAGGGTATAGTTGTGTGGAGCAATGTACATACCTACATCATTTTACGTGTGCAGAAATAGCAATGAAAGCATTTCCTTGCAGAATATAAAAAAATACTAAAATAGTCTTTTGGTTATATTCTACACTGAAAGAATGGATTAAATTTTAATAAATGTTTGTTTGAATAGCTGAATATTTAATGTAAATGTAAATATATTTATTTGATACAAGGACCATTAATTTTATTTAACTCATAATTTTTTTATTTAATAAATATTTATTTACCGTAAATAAATGTTAAATTAGCACTATTCACATACAGAAATAAATTTATTAAAATTTAACTTTTCTCAAAATATTAAATTTTACTATTTATATATCTATGATATTTACTAGAAAAAATTAATTTAAAATTAAATTAAATTAAAAATGTATAAGTTATTTGAATATAATTCCAGTTTCAAAAATTTTGTTTAGATCGACATTTTTTATCAATTTAATCCATGTATAATTAAAGCAAATTTTTTGCAAGTTAATATCATTAATAATACTATTACTCACTTTACTGCTGATATAATAAATTTTTCAAGAAAGCTGTCAAAATACATACCTGAAACAAAAGAAACATTTCATTAGCAATATTATTTCTTACATGAAGCCATAATTAATCTATAAGGTAAATGTAAATCGGAAATAAATGTTCTTATAGATTGTGTGTTAAAACGAAGAAATTGCGATTAGATATATGTCAACATCGTGAGTATACTTCAATCGTTATGATGACTAAAGCATTTATGAGATAAAAAAACCCACTTAAAGGTGCACTAGTGCGTCAAGTGTTTAAAGCACGTAAATAACCCGATGAGTAAATGCATATCCTTGGCAAAATGCCATCTACAGAATAACTTAGAGACCGGTTGAAAAATTGGATGAAGCTAAAGTTAGATAAAATATAGCGTAACGTTGATGATGCTGCGTCCGTCATCGTATTTTATATCATACTCTCTCTCTCTCTCTCTCTCTCTCTATATATATATATATATATATATATATATATATATGTGTGTGTGTGTATATAAAATATTTAAAAAACAAGGCAAACAATAATTTTTTCACATTTCAGTTTTTTCATCTTAATTGATAGTGCCACTATTTAATATATGTACACAAGATATACAATATATCTTATCATATTATAATGACATTATCAATCAAGATTAAAAAATTTTAATGTAGAAAGAAAGAATTTATCACAGCAGCTTTATAAAAATACATATTTTCGATATTATTTACAGATATTATTTACAGATCGGTTATATACTTTTTAGAGTATAGCTTATTTTATCGTTGTAAGTCTATTAAAAAAGGACGAAAATGTGATGACAATGTCAATCACGTCAGAAGACTTCCAAATATTGCTTCGCCCTTTGCCATGTAATAAATAAGTTCTGTTCACGTGACAAGGCTTCTGACGATGAAGTTATGACGAGCGTAAACAAGAAATGCAATACGTACGCAGCAAAGCTGCGAAGACAGGACAGAAGACGAGACAACGCGTCGCAGCTGCATTTACGAGCGGCTCATAAAATTCGAGTATGGAAACAAAAATCAAGAGCGCATTTTTTCGACACGCCCACTTTCAAAAACCAATAATATCTCTTTGAAGATGAAACCAGTTAGTCGAGGATGTAACAAAAAACATGACAGAAATATCGATTCTTTGAAAGGGGCGGGAAACAAATCCGGATAACATCTTTAATAGCTAACTTTCCAGACAAAAAGAATTGTCCATCTGACGAAATCTTGTAAATGGCGGTCAGTTTGATAAAATTCTCAGTAATCGTCCATGCTAGAGGGATAACTATTTGCCAGAAGAAAGATTTGGCGAAAGCACCATCGTAATACGCATTGGGGATTCGCGTTGAAAAGATTCGCTTGAGGAGTAACGAGAAAGGAGAAGAGGTACAAGTGCGAATATATGTTGGATGCAGCGGCACACCGCGCCACCGAAAAGAGTGGTCCTCGAAGACATAAACGTATGACTTACGACTTACGTGGCGGTCGAGTATACCGTGAAGAAGTCTCGGCACGAGTGTTTTCGCGTCACGTCGAATTTATGCAAACTGTCATACGTTACAGCACATTACACCTCGTTAAAGACGGCGTTGACGCGTATACCGAGGTATACGGCCGGCGTTGCGTGTCCGCTCGAAATAGGAGACAATATTCCTCCGCTGTGGTTCTAAAAACCGCTCACTATCGCGCAAAAGTTATGAGGGGACTCCACACGTGAGCGCCGCGCACAAAGTACCGTATTCTCGTCACGCGTTCTCAGCTATATGCGGCTGTTTGACTCTGATCTCGTGCTGGCATTGAACGCAATTCTCGCATATTAAGAGCACAGACCTCGGAATTGTACAGCTGCATTTAGCGATGAATAGCACGAAATAATGTCACTGTCAAGAATACATATGCAAAAAAAAAGGAAAAAATTGAAATGTGTTTAAAGAAATAATTAGTTAGAAAATAATAGAGAGAAAGTAGTTTTGCTGAAATATCCAAAATTTAGTTAGATATAAAGTCTAAAAATAATTTTATGGACTTATCAAAATAGACACTGCTAGAATGTTTTGCAACACTGCTCATCATGTTTGAATTCCGACATAATTATTTTAATGGCCCGACAAAATTATTTTTAGAGCTGTATCTATTTACATTTCATTATGTAAATATTGTCGATTAATTTAAAAAAAAAAAGAAATATAAAAATCAATCTTTTTTAGCGTGACAATTAGGTGGTTGCAATAAAGCTTTGATCTAATAATACATTTAATTCTAGGAAACTAGATTTCTAATTCGAATTTAGATCATGGGTTTTCACAATGATGCATAATAAAAGCACCGGTGAACCACAAAGTGTCGTGGCTAACCGTCTAAAGATACGAGTTCCACAAACTAGAAAATACCGATCAAAAGGAAAAAGAGTCGGCGCCAAGGCTTCGCTATTTTTACTGGAGACTCGTGCGATGGGATCCTATTAACATACAATAAGGACATTATTCTCTGGTACTTCTTCTACGAACGTAAGCTGCTGCAGCGTGCTGCTGGGTTCTCTTATTGCCCCTCTTCATCCTCCCTTTTCATCCATGAACAAAGAAACCTTGCAATTTCGCCAATTGTCGGGGAAACATTTACGATTTATGATTGCCAAAATGCGATCGATTTCTAAAATGCGATCGATTTCTTTTAACTATTTTAATCATTTTTATTAAAAAATTTTATTTTTACGTTCTATTTGTTAAATTCAAGGTTCAAAATTTTCTGAAATTTATTAATTTAAAAAAATTTTCAACCTTCAATAAATATTGCAGCTATTTGAAGAACTGTATAGTGAATATTATGCATTAGCTAAAAGGATAGAATTGCATTCATTCTAACAAGAGGTGTATATCAAAATGAGAAGACCGATAAGGCGACTCTTGCTTTCAAGCTTTCAAATGATGACTGCGGAAAGGTGCGACTTAGCTTTTATAGTTCACCGATATGAAAGCCATCGAGAAGGCGACTTGCACGTAGATAAAGCGCATCCGCTGTACAACAGACGTGTTCTGAAATAGGTGAAGTGCATCTCTCGGGGCTGGAGACACAATCACGCGAGAGGAGAGAAACGAGTCTCAGGTCCTCGCACTTCGTTATCGACACGGTGCTATTGACCTCGTATCGACGGTACCCTTCGGCTACAGTTCAATATATTTAACGAGCTCGCATACCAACGAGAGAACCATGTCGAAACCGTCGCACCACTACGCGCGGAATACTTATTGTTACCACTATCAACCGACAATGTCGATCGTATAACTCATCGCTCGTTGAACTTACCCTCTTACTCGATTCACAATCTCTATCTATGTGAAGCGCACTTTGTTCACGAAGACGTATAATAAAGATAAACGGAATATTATTTCAAATATATAGCATTAGATAAGAAAAATTTTCATCGGTAAAAATTACTTTTCGCTAATCTTTCAATTTCCAAACTGATTTTCAAACGAATTTCTCAATAAGCAAATCACATATATCAAAACAACAGTATTTGATATATATATTCATATCTAATTAAGAAAAATGTTTTATAGTGTAAGATATAATCACAATTTGCATTTTCATATAAAATAAAAATAAAGAAAAAATATATGGTATATGGAAATATATCTCTGAAATATCGCACGAAAATCTGAAACATCCTGTATCGGACATTGGGTACCGATTCGACGAATCGATTGATTTCATAAAATCGCAGTGCGTAGCGCAGAACACGTCGTGCAGCAGTCGTCATGCAGCACCATGAGGACGTAGATGGACTACCTGTTTCTACCGGTTTGGTATCGGCGCCAACGCTCTGAAAGGCGCTGTCTGCTTGTCGCATACCAAACTGTACGCATGCACGTTTCTTGTGGCGCGCGACTCGTAAGAAGAAGTCAATAGATAATAGATAAAATGCTCGCGATTACACGATTCTCTGCATGTATCGCGAAAAAGCAACTAAAATGAAAAAAAGGACGAGAAACATCGAGGATGAACACGTCATGTAATTTTAGATTATGCTATCGCAATATAATAGCAGATATTCATAAAAAATAGAAGCATAATGAATTCAATTAAATTTTATTATGCAAAAAAATGATGCGAATTTGTCCGCTTTTATCGATAGTCTTTAATTTAAAAATATACCGCATATTTCGTAATGTACCATCAATATTCTAAAGTCAGTCCAATACTACGTAATTACATTATTGGAATATTTCTAGAATATAATATCTATTCAAAATATGTAGTTCACAATGCAATTAATGCGATATCATAGTCGAACGGCTCGAGAATATATAATCGATATGTCTGCGACAGACGATTCATGTTGTGCAACCTGCTTATGCAAATGCATTATCAGCGCGTATTCATGTGTGCGCATTGGATAGCGACGCGTGACGATTTGGTCGATAGCGCGTGTTTGCTGCAAATAAACGGTCCCACGCACGCATATATGTACGAGGAAATGGTAAGGTAATACCGTGTTGCCCTGGTCAGTGACACCGACACCTAAAAGGTCACCGCATAATGAAAATGACTACAAGATAAGCGACTTATCCGTGCGACCGCATATTCATCAATCTAACTAAACTTACATAGAACACAAAATGCATTAGTCACTTGTTGTTGTGTTTTCGTTCTCCAACGTCTTTGTTGCATTTTCCCAAATATGTTTTCAAACTCAATTCGTTTTCACCTATAATCGAATGCTAATTTGATGCAATAGATTTGTAATATATTCAATATATTTTTAATAATATATTAAGTGCTTTCCATTTTTGGTGACATAAATGTCGACATAAGTGTCATTTTATCCTTTGTTACTCACTGGAATGTCAAGAAAAATAGAATGATGTTTGTTGACTTGTGTCACTAAATAGAAAATTACAATTCATTGTTCTAAAATATTAAGCCAAATGTTTTGCTGTTAAATCAATAAGGGAGCTTAAAAAATTATGAGACACAAAAAGTCTCATTGATAATATAGAACGATATTTCTATTTTCTATTCACGCTCTTCATGCTTTCCGCTTTTGTCGACCTGTTTAACGATGTCTCATTATCGTCTAATATGTCTCTTTATTATTGCGATATGCATCTCTCTCAAAATTAGCATTAAACCGCGCGAATTTAAATGACGTATAAATGTTGACAATCCATGTGGGATACTCTGCAGCAAATTGCGCGAGGTCTCAAATCACGTTAATACGTCAGTAGCAAGTGTGCGTACACATGTTTCTGGTCAGGTCGCTGACACGCAGAACATGTATTTAGTCGCGTGTTCGTGCGTTCAGCAAATGCGTGCTCTTCTGAAAGAAAAAGAGAGAAAGAGAGAGACGAAGAGAAATCGCATCTCGCCTCAACCGCAATCATCTTAGCACAACTTTAGTTCTAATTGGGAAACGCAAACACGTGAGAGAAAAGCGACGAACGGTAGAATAAATTTTCGATAAGTTCAAGGCGCGTGCCTTGCGACTTAAGGAAAGGATAGACACGCGTGCTGCGTCGCGTTTAATATGCGCATACTAAAAGCGTTGAACAGCCGATGGCCTCTCCCTGATTTATTGGAAATCGATTCGTATCCGGCGCCCGCCTTCCCACTATTGACCGCTTCAGCGACACTGATGTCGAATACATAATAATTACAACCGAGCGTGCAAATGAATTTTCTGTCCATTGGATATGTACGATAAGCCAGAGCTAGCAGCACGATGTCACGTAGCAAAGTCGTTTATGATAAGATGAGTATCCTGTGTCTCACATGAGAACATGAATCTTTCGCAGAACACTGGTATCTGAGTAATTAATTTTTGCACGTTGATTTTCTTATATCTATAGCTGACATATCTCATTCATCTTATAAATAGACAAAGTAGTGATACCAAGATATCGTTAATTGAATATTTAATCGATATAATATCAATTTAATCGCGCGCGCGTTTTTATTATAACAATAATTTTTAAAACATTGAACAAGCAAAGAATATTTTGAATCCTCTTTGTTATAAGACAAAATAGTTCTTTAGAACGTCTTGCAAAAAAATATTAGATTTGAAATGCAATATTCAATTAAACTATAACTTTTAAAATAAGCCTGAATGTTGAACTATCATTTCTGAAATTAATTCATTTATATAAATATATATAACAGTTCAACATCTTAACATTCAGACCGTAGTGGCGCTTCGTATTTAAAGTAATGTATTTAACATAAATGATCTTGTTTTCAATCTTATTATTTTAAAATAGATACTTTATGTCTATTTCTATCAATATAGATTAACTGTAATCTTCGTTTAAAATTTACTTTTTATCTGTTCCCAATTCCTTTTTTTAATTCTTAAGGCTTAGAGGGAGATAAAAAGTAAGTCAAACTGAAATCAAAGTTAAAGTCTACTTTGGTAGGAACGAACATTAAAGTAATAATAAAAAATATAAGAAAATATTTTATCTAATATGTGATATATTACTTAACTTTTCAAACACTAAGATCTTAATTAATATGTAATCAATCTTTTTATATTTATATTATGTTGTTTTATGGCATAGAATATACTTCACTTCAATAAAAAAATGAGGAAAAAATGGCTCTAAAAATTAAAAATAATCGTCGATTATTTATAAAAAAATTTAATGGCTAACAGAAAGGAGAATTCCCGAAAAGTACGTATCTCAAATGACATTATTCATCCACAGTGCATAAATATAGTAAACAAAACAAATGTGTAATATTTAGGTCCAATTCTACAAATGTAAGATTAACTTTAATCTCGATTCTACTTACTCATCTTTATGATCTCAATTTAAAAAAAAATAAAGAGCAAATTAAACCAAGATTAAAGTTAATCTTACATTTATAGAATCGGGCCTTAAGTGCAGTGATCTAGGATCTACATGTATAGAGTAAACGTCCATATGAAGGCGCAGCATGCGCGCGCGTGTCTCTATCAGGATGGTAGCGCATTGTTCCATCCAGAAGCGATCGGTTGCATCGCGTGCAACAGTACAGTTCATGATACGAGACTATCTACGGCGCGGCAATGCGATTTGAGGCGCGCGAATGTCGGCGTGCTATGCACGTAGGATAGCTACGTAATGATAAAGGACAGGAAGTGGCGCAACTTCTGACAGAGCTTAGCGTCTATCTAGCTTCTAAACAAAGGATCCTAAGCTCCCTTGCACAGGCATGTAGTACGCGACACGAGTGTTCAATCATATTCCGTCGTAAACGTAGTTACACGCGTCGTTAGGTCATGTTCTTCGTGAGAATAGTGATCGAACCATTCTCGCCGAGTCTATTTCCGATTAGCGTGACTCATTATCCATTAAAGAACCGTCGAGCTCTCACCGCGACGGGCGACCAAGTTCCCGATCCCTTTCCATCTTACTGGGCAATCTTACAAGATCGGCTCAGTCTTCGGACTCTCCTCTCTCGAACCGCGGGTAATTGCGGTCTTACGTTACAAGTATCGCAAATTGCCGCCCGGTTATACCGTTAGTCTATAAATTCGCGCGCCGACGTCTTTTCGCTTCGCCGTGCGCTAACTACAACCGAGGAACGCTCATTTTCTCACCTATCGCGACGTAAACGAGGCACCATCAAGTGACAGGATTATTGAAGACGTTACATTTGTTCGGCATTAAGACTAACTTGAACGATGACGTATGCAAATAGATATATTTATTGTTATTAATTATTTCTGGCAGTGAACAGCACGCGAAGGAGCAAATAAAAAAATACCGATATCATAGAAAATCATTTGTCCCGATTTCGATTTGCTGTCAAGTAAATTACCGAGTATTTTCAATGTAATAAGAATGTCATGAATAAATAACGCTCTTGTACAATCGATTCCGATTCCATTGAGATAAATTGTGTCATTCATTGTTGGTACGAAACTAATAAGCCATCGTGCCGCGCGAGCGTGGGGCTCATTCTTTCTCTTTTCCTCTCTCTATTTCTTTGTCGATGCACCAGTCTGTTGTACACACGATGCACTCAGCTCGAACAATGCATAACAAGCATTGTCTCTTCGCTCCGCCCACCAATTCCATACCACGCGAGACTGCATTGCTTTTATATCTCTTACTCCGGTTGTTCAGTCGCTTACACTCAACATACACGTGCGGCGTACGGGGGCGCATAAAAAAAATATTACTTATCGAAGTAATGCAAGAGCGGCAACCGTAGATACGAGAATAAGCATAAGAATAGACAACAATATATACGTAACAGATACTCGGGGCAATTGAAATATAAGGTGAGGAATCCGATGCGTAGGGCAATCAAGGCGTTTAACTTGACAATTCGCTTTGTATGTAGTGCTCTTCTCTTCTCCTCAAATTTCGGATATTTCGCAGAGAAGCAGACATTGTATCTGCATTCTAAATTTCTTGAATGAAAACAACCACTCTAAAAAGAGTGAAAATTGTCACTCTTTTTCAAAAGTGGTTTCGCCCACTTAAGAGTGAGATTTCACTTCAAAAAAATTTAGAGTGTATCCACAATTTTGGAAATACGAAACTTTTATTATCTTGCAGGCTATCATGCACAACATATAGTTATACATCTTATCCATGTACCTCTTGGAGCTATCTTTCCCCCCGTGGCGACTACATGCCAATCGCTCCATTCAGACAAGCCCATTAACTGCTGCGTGCTCGATAAACAATCTTTGTCTTGTCGGTGAGTGCGCCACGCCGCGCGCGGTCTTTGCACCATATCTCGCTCGCATGGTAGCTGATCGGGCGACAAAGAGCCGGCGGTGCAATGCGGCGCAACACTCATCCATTGTTGTGCAAAGCGGTCGTTATGCGGCCAGCGACTTTATCATGGGGCGGATCGTAGCATTCCCGGAATCGTTATCCCTTCCCTTCTCCTTCCTTTTTTAATTAAAGTCGTTAAATAATTTTCCCCCCTCGTGATGCACGCGCGCGTTACACGCATCGTTTCGTCGAATCGAGCAATATCGATCCCGCCATGCACAGTTGCAGCCGGCCGAACATATGCGCCCATCGATTATCCGTCCATTGTTCAGCATCCTCATGTGTACATATGAATTACCGATCGCTGGCCCTCGAAAAGGCCAAATCGTGCGTCTCTCTTTTCTTTCCGTGACGCCCACCCCTCGAATTGTTTGCCTCATTCATGAGCCCGCGGCTATTATGTGCGGTGCATGAATAGGAATTACGGTTGTATACAGCAAGTCAATGGGAATTAGAATTAAGTAATATAAGCATTCCGTGACGAATGAGAATTCTCCTTCTTTACTTTTCCGTAATATAAAGAAAGCGTTTGCCTTCTCATCGCTCCCAAAATTTCGAAATTTAGTTACCTCTTTACTATATTTTCTCTAAAAAATAATAATGCATTCTTCTTATTAAAAAATTGAGAAAGCATTTTTTTATACATTTATTAGTTCATAAACTCGATTCATTTTTTTTTCAATTGTAAAAGCTAATGGAAGAAGAAAACTTAAAAAAAAAACTGTCAGATTGGAAGAATGTTTGGAGAGCTTAATTTAATATTTAATATGTACAACTATATATGCAAAAAATTTTTCTTTCTATAGCGTTATATAAAAATTTCTTTTTATAGCGTTATATGTGAGTTAAAAAATACAAGAGGGTGAGAAATAGTTCCGCTCTCGATAATAAATTAACCAATAACCGCCCTCATGCGTTGGTTTGCATAGTTAGAGACGAGGAGACGCGGTTCATTGCGGTTTTATCAACCATAAAAAGCGAGCATGCACTACTTGTCTAAGCCCGTTGCGTTTTTTATTTCCCGTTTCCATCGCAGATGAAAGAAACAATGTTTCCCTTGAACCTTGTTGCCAATCACCTTGTTGCCTGTGGATACAGGTGGCTATACTTTGTGCCATGTAACGCGTGTTGTAAACTCCCAAATCGCTCGAGCGCCGTGTAAATTTTATCTGCTATCGTGCCGAGCACGTGCTCGAAATTCCAGACTTTACGAAGATTTAAATTCCCTCAGTGCTGATCAAGCCTTTATTAAAAGAAAAATCTAAACGTCTGCCGCGGGAGTAATTTATACATGCTTATGGATATTTAAAATATTAAGTTAGATTAGTAGCGATTGATTCTAAAATTATACATGCAGATTTGTACATATTGTAAGGGAAGGAAGCATTTTGTTTATTTCTGATCAGAGATACCAGGAATAGAAAATTAATATCGCCTTATCAGATTATTGGTTATTTACTAACGATCGTAAAATTAACTTCCCAAGTAATTTGCGTTGCGATTTCGACGATATTTCGTTCATGGAACGCAACAAACCGATTAATGTCGGCATCGAGTCGCGCAATCGAATCGATTTTAATGGCCTCGCGGGATGACAGTTGCTCACGTGTATCTCAATCCATTACATAATGAACGCATAATACTCAACAAACTCGTTACGAAACTATATCTAACTGATTATACAGTGAGAGATAGCGCGAGATAAAACTGCGAATGACGGTTTATCCAATAGGAGGTCCTATATATAGATCACTCGTTTTTCTTGGGAACCAGATGTAATATCTGGCACAACCGCGAATAATATCATTCAGTAGCGAATCAATTATTTTATTAAATTGCATAGGCAAAATAAGGACAAACCGGTTTCAATCACCGACAACTCTCTCGGTTTGACAAGGACGAATCTCCACCTGCAAATTTCCTCTCGTTTGGAAAGCCATCATTCTAAAAATGGCCAAATTTGGTTCTTTCCACGATCGATTATGCAATCGATTCTTATGTAAACTCTTAAATAAATTTTTTATTATCGCTAAAGAAAGGAATCTCCAGGTGCATGCCAAAGTCAATGAAATCAAATAATTGTCGTAATAAAAATAAATAATATAAAAGTTTTTCATATAATCGATACTTTTAGTATAAAAATGAAAACACATTAAAATATATTTTCTCTTTTTTCCCTTTAAAAAAAATATATTGTATATAAAATTGCATAATTTTTTATTTTATTGTAGTTTGAACTTTAAATAGTTGTTTTACTTTTCTTCAATTATAATTTCTATTAAAAAGTTTAATTACGATTCATTCATTAAATCAATAAGAACAAAAATGTAAACTATAAAAATAAATCTATATAAAATAAATCTATATAAATCTATATAAAAATACACATTAATCTTTACCCTACAAGATGAGTCACTAATGACCGATTCCTGTTTGTGCAAGTTTCTTTGAGTTTTTCGGTAATTATAAATTACACTACATTTTATTAGTTTCTAAAATAAAGTTTCAATATTATTTATAGAAAATTGAAAGTATGTTGATAATTTTTAGAGATTTTTTAAATCATTCTGAATAAGTGAAAAAAACAGACAGATCTAGTGACCTTCGTTTATATAAATTGGACACCAAATTGTATCTTGTATGGTAAAGGTTAATTATATTTCTAGTATATTGAATAACTACTACATGGGCTGAAAAGTCCCGGGATTTTTCAATACGTGGCGCCACTAGAAAATGAATATGATTCATTCGAGAGGTTCATCTGTCACTAGTTTATGTATGAAGTTTCATGACATTTCGTTCATTCGTTTACAAGCTACAGTCGTTTAAGTGGCGCTTCTTTCACCTTCGTTCTGTACCATCACGATAACGCACCGTCACACACGTGAAGTGTCCTTGAAAGCAATGGCCAATTTGGACCAATTACGATTCAAATTGGTTGCTCACCCACCGTATTCTCCAGACTTGGCCCCCAACGACTATTATCTGTTCCCAAACCTCAAGCGGTGGCTCCAGGGAAAGAGATTCACATCGAATGAGGAAGTCATCGCGGAAACCGAGGCGTATTTCGAAGGCTTGGACGTTTTGTACTACAGAAAAGGCATCGAAATGTTGGAAAATCGCTATGCCAAGTGTATCGCCCTCGAGAGCAACTATGTTGAGGAATAAATATAATTTTGCCCAAAAAACGCTTGTTTTCATTAAAAATCCTAGGACTTTTCAGCGCATTTCAACTATTTGCTGAGATATACGTTCGAGACAACATACGTCTACGAAAATAAATTTTCCTTATGTGCAATTTTCTTTATGTATGAATTTTTCTTAGCTTCAATATCATTTTTAACCAAAGCTCAATAACTTATTCCAAACTTATTCTGTACCGAGAGAAATCGCTTATTTCTTAGTTGTATCATCATATTGCAACAGATTGCTTATTTTTCAGTTGTGCCACTAATCACAACGTTCAATAGTATTCATGACAATATAGTCAGCAGGTACATATGCACCTCTCTGGCAACAAAATTGAACGGCTGGTGCCGATCGCGCATTCACGATTTCCATCGATCACTCTCCCGATCTCGTGTCGATCGCAAGCTAATCTTCGATTAGCCGGAGGGCCTTTCCCCCTTTGCCTGCACTTACGGCATTACGACGTGACACGCAAATGCCGAGCAACGTGTTATCGCATACCTCAAAGCGGCGGCCGCGCAAACGTTCGATTCGCTTGCGAAATCTGAAACTGCCGGGCGACTCCGGGTCGGTGAACCGTTGTGTGAAAGAAACGCATGACCGTTGACCCGTAATATATAATACATATCATTTTAAATGACAAAAGAATTTAAACAGCCAAATATACACGTTTGATATAAAATATAAACGATTAAAAAAAGATCTTTCGTTCCTGATCCATCTATAGTGCGAGTAATTTGAATCACAATTGCTTCACAAATAATAAAAATATATTGGGTTGTTCGGAAAGTTCGTGCCGATGTTGAAGGAAAATTGAAACGCAGAAAATTTAAATTTTAGTATACATTTATTAAATTATATAGGTTAGTCGGCACGAACTTTCCGGACAACCCATTAATATTAATTATCTTCATCATCTTGAATTAAAAAATTGGTCACCGAAAGTTTATGTTTGTACTTCTATAATTCTGCTATTTATATAATGGATTGATTATACTAAACATCGCATATAATATATATGTCAAAAAATTATATTAATGTATACGTTGTAAGAAATATATAATTATATAATGTTGATTAATTATGTAATTAATTTTTTCATTCATCATTTTATTTGTTTGTTAATTGTTCGAAGTAATAAAGTAGCTATTTTAAATTGTAATAAATAAAGTATTATATATAAAATGTAATCATTAAAGTAGTAATAACTTTCTGTAAAATAAATAAAGGCATTAAAATGTAATCACTTAAGTAGTAATAATAACTCTGTAACATCACAGACTTTATATACCCTTTTCAAAGACTGTCGCGTTTCACCAGAGATAATCACGAAATATATCGCTTATTTACATAACATATCTTTTAAACGCATTAAAACTTTCTCGGATTATAGAATGAGGTTTTTGTCCAACGAAACTCGGTCCATGAATATGGGTGCACAGACTGCAAAAAAAGTAAACTTCGTGACCGCGCTGACCCGCGACACACGCATATTATTCACAGGACAACACTCGGAATAACCTCTACGAAAATAGCCGACGTTCTCCTTTTATATGACAATGTCTCCGCGAAGGAGGATTATTCAGTCGATTTTCCATGGAGGCTAAAGAAAAAAAGAGGATACTGTGGCGCCGAGGGTCGCAGGCGAAAAATGCTGTTATGATGGTGTGCAATCAATAACGCGGCTAAACAAAGGGAGGCTTTGTGGCGGCGCGTGAAAGAGATACTCCGCGTAAGGTCAGACAATAAGTACCAGCGCCTTGCAAATGCGCGATGAGGCTGCTATGATAGCCGTTTACAAATTGCGGCGGATCTTTGACGCGGTTCGGCTGCTCGAGGCGGTAGGGAAAGGGAGAAACACGTGAATCGCACAAAGCAATGATCTGCAACCATAAAAATTTCGCGATACCACGCAATCAATGGAGGAAAGATTTGCACAAAAAATCGCTGTAATAATCAGAGCTGACATATAAATTTTACAAATTTATAATCGTCAAAATAAAATGGTAGGAAATTGCCCAATTTTGTGTTAATTATAATTTTTACCAAAAATATTATCTAAGATAACAAATAACATACCGAAGACAAGAATAACAACATACCAATAATTTAAAGTAATCAAAAAAATTATATGTTGTTAATAACTATATAAAATGTTTATGTTAAAATAGATATCTATTTTAATAATTAAAATTGTCAAATTTAAATAAAAATTAATAATTGACATATATGTATATGGAGGTAACCCATTCACTATTTTTGTATACTGTAATTAGCAATTCATAGCAATAAAAAAGTTTCGCGTAGAAAACAGAGACAAAATAATATATTGCGTATCGTCATAAAATGCTTGTACGATACGCATTATCAATAATAAAGCTAAATAAAAATATAAAGTATTACGTTCCCCCATAGAATAAAATACGTTGTTCAATATATTTAGATATATGTCATGCAGTTTGATGTACATATTGTACGTATGTAGGAAAACAAGCGTATTATTACATGTGTAAATTATAGTTGTATTATTGCTTTAAATCAAATGACATGTCATTAAGGTAGAATAATTTTTGTTCCATACAATCGTGGGCGAACTTATGTTTCCTCATTCGAAACACAATGTATCCCTGATAAATCGCGACAATTCTCAGTAGCGATAGACGTTACAGAGCGTAGAGAGCCAAAGAGTCGACGCGAGTTGGCTAAAAGACTAAAGGCCCATTATGAATGATACAGTATCGTAAAATCGTGTCGTGACAGCGTAGCGATCGACAACTCGCAAAGTATTTTCATATATAAACGATCTGGCGGCTAAGAGAAAGAGAGAAATAAAGTAGAACTAAATGTGTCTGGAAAAATGCCATTATACACACTTAATTTACTTAGTAAATCCGTTCTACAAAATCAGACAAGATGGACATAAGACATGATAAATACATAAAAATATCATAAGAAGATTGACGAGTTTGTGAATTAACATATAATTTAGATAATGTTGCACTCCAATAAAATCTTACCACACTGAGAAACTCTTATATCTCGTCAGTCCGTATAAAGAAGACAACTTTCAAGCAAGCCACATGATATGCTGGACTACCAACAGACAGATATGGATATATCGTTTTTATTCTGTTAATTACGCAAAGCAAATAAAGAATTGTTTCCGAGAAGACTGTTCTCGATTTCAACGGAATAACATGGAATATTCCATAAAGAAATGAAATTATTCAGAAAAATATATATCAAGTATTGAACGAATTGAAACGAAATAAGTTTTGCCAGGCCAGTTTCTTCGGTACTCACAACGGTATACCGTAGCTATACTTAGCGTAACGATGCATCGTCTGCGTGCTGAATCGCATACAAGTGCGCATGCAAGTGTCGACACACAGCTCTCGTATGCTACTTGTTAAGATAGCGTTATTAATCGAGGCGGTTATACAGACGCGTTGATACGATTCATGCTGCTCGCCCACTCGACGTAACACCGCTAATTTGTCAGAGGTATAACGCGAACGCGCGCGTGCGTGCTGATATTTATTGGCGGATCGATTGCGATAACAGCCAACAGAAAAACCTCTCAGGGCCTCATTTCCTTTTCCAGATAATCGCCGTCAGGGTGGCGTCGCGTTTTTACCCTTCTTGATATACGCCCTCGGATTCCGACACTCTGTTTCGTAGAATCACTGGCAATACAGCGGGGAGTGACCGATATCCCGCTGATTCGATGAAGCAAAAAAAAAGGGGGATCTCGATGTTATTCGTCTGCAAGTATTTCATACATATAGTGACTACTGTTTTTTATTTTGCCATCTTTGATATACTTGCGTCTATATAACATATCTCTTTCGCAACTGCGCTAATTAATCTATAAGTCTTCTTCGCTTCTTAATTAAAATTGTTTTGCTTAGCCTCCTTATGTTTAACATCCAGCCAGGATGTTAAGGATAGATGCAAGGATTGTGATGCGTATTCTCAAGTATTATGCGGTTTCTTTCTAGACGAAGAAAGAAACAGAACAACGCGGCGTACGGGCTTGATAACCGATTGCCACGATCCAACGCGCGCTCGGTGTTATTAACGTTCCCACGGAGGAGGTCGACGACTCGCTCGTTCCGTCCATGATATACGGATCAACATATAGACACACATACATTCCGCATTTTTACACAATATGTCCTCATGAAAAATAATTTTTCAGTAGAGCTATGAGTTTTTTGCTTCTTTTATAGAAAAGAAATATCAGAAAAGATGCTCGACAAGAATGAATACAGATACATGGCTTCGACAAAAATAAAGCAATTATAAGAAATTCTATATAGAATTATTTTCTTGTTAGATTCTTCTTTCTTTCTTGAAAGATATATTCAGATAGTCAATGAAAAAGAGAAAAAAATAATAGATCTAATATTAAATTATCTCTCATGTTTTATATTTTATAGTATTATATTTTATAGTATTAAAATTATAATAATTATATATGATAATATTAAAATAAAAAGATAGAGAAAATTTTTATTAAAATTTGAAAATAACATTTTAATTTATAATTCATTTCTATACATACAATTATGTTATATTTTTTAAGATTTATCTTATCGAAATATTCTATTTAAAAAATCTTCGTTTCTTTTCTATTATTCTAAAAGAAATCAAAGAAATAAGCTTTGGCTTTGTCAATCTGTACAAATGCATGCGTCGCTAATCGGTTCTTATATTTAAAATCATCTTAATATAGACTTAAGATTAAATTTAAGATATTATAAGCCAATCACAGAATCATTAGTATCTTAAGACATTTTTGAAGACGGGAAAACAAGAACCGATTATGAATACATCTAAAAATTCTTTTTTAATGTGACAAATATTTAAAAAAAACAGTCCATTTATCAATGGTTATTTCGAGACAAATCCTGATAATTCTCCCTAATGTAAGCATCCTCTGTTTCCTCCTTTTGTCTAATTAGAGATATACAGTTGCGTCAGCAAGCAATTATCACCAGCGACGAACACGTTATAGTCGTAATGAGAGATTACTCGAACCGGAAGCAACCGCCATTGTAAGAAGCAAACAATAGAGTGGAATACACTCGGCAGTAACCATATCGAATCGGCAAGTACACGGAGGGTCGAACGCTAGCACGGTGGTCCGATTGGCATAAAATCGGCATGAACCCCGAGCAATGTTATACAGTCGCGAGAAAATTCACAGCGAACTCGGTGAAAGGAAATAAATCGACACAAAATATCGCATTCGTACCGTTCTCTTTCAATTACTTCCACCTGACTAAGTTATCGTGGCCCAGCTGACAGGTATTATTTATCGTTGCGATCTGTCCTGAGATCTGTCCCGTTTCTATTCGATGCATAAACGACGAAATATACAGACTTCGCAAGTCGAACGGAGCATTAGATATTCACGATATGCCGGCTTCTCCCGATAAATCGTACTTATATACATGACAAAAACTCACCGGCGAGCCATATCTTTTTCGTAGAGCATCGGAAATGTATTGATAATTAAATCGATAATTAGACGATTCGCGATGCGACCGAGGAGATCACTGTATGGTTACACCTTTAAATAGGCTCTCACTAAATTACACCAATCGAGGAAACCCTCAATCTCTGCACAATGTATTTTAGCCGATCGGGATAATAAAAAAGAAATTAGAGCTTTCGAGATGAATTCAATCTAACCAGCTATTCTCTAATAGAGAAACCGAAAAAGTCGAAGCGAGATTGATTCTCCTTGAACGTCGCCGCATCCTCAGCATTCGCGCGCGGTTGAAACACTTTTACGGAAGATTACGCGCGAGATACCTGCAAACGTGCGATGTATGAATATACTCGACGCGATGTACATACGCGTAGCTATAAATCACGAAACAATCATTCCAAACAATCGTTGCAAACTCGTTACGAGTTTGCCCTAGTGGCTGGTCATAGCGACGATGGCAAGAAAGCTCGAGAGCCGGTCTGCTCAGCTCGATACACTTTGCGAAACAACAGCCAACGCATTCGTAGTGGGCGTAGGTACAGGTATAACAGGATGCCCTTCGAAAAAAAGAAACACTTTCGTTTTCAACGCGCCAGCATATACCAATCATAATCGATGACTTAAATTGATATCTAATAAATCTCAGCATTATATTTATAAATCTAATCAACTGTTTATAAAATAATAATAATGAGCACTTTTAATTAAATTATACAATATATGATAAATTATGATAGGATTTGTAGAAGTTTCCCACTTGCTATTGTATATGATTCTGTAATTCAAGTAGAAGAATAAAACTTAAATCTTACATTTCTCATCGTAATAAATCATAAAGTTATATTATATATTTAATAAAAAATATCTTTTTAATAATGAAGAAATTATAAAAAAAAAGTGTTTCATCTTTCTTAGTAGAAAAGGAAAAAGGAAGTAAATATATAAAAGAACAAAATAAAATAAAATAATAAAATGTCGCTGAAAATAAAATTTATCGAATTATATTTATAATGCATGTGTCATATCAGAAATAATAATATGATTGTTGTAGATCAAATACTTAACAACAGACATTTGCATTGTTACGTTATAACATAAATGTATAATTATGTAAGAGAATTATATAAAGTGTAATTTAATATTGATAATAAAGAATTTATATATCACTATTATAAAGACAGTTTTGTTGCTCTAACAAAAAAATGACTATACGTTGTGTCTATTTTATATTATTATTACTGCTTATAAAGAGTCAATGATCTCTAAACATAACTTAAATAATAAATGAAATAGCATTCAAATACAACTAATGTACTTCTTTCAATCGATAAAAATAATCTTGTAAGCATCGAGAGAGAGAAACAGACGGCGTTGACATTCGAATTCAATCGTGAATCAACCAATTTGATTGATACGACATAACGTGTCATGCTTACAATAATATACCGTGCAATATTTTGCGTAGCACTCGCGCACATATCATCACCAATCGCTGCTCTAGCGTGCATTTATGTCGTCGATCCGAGAAATATTACGCAAGCATTCATTGCGTCATCTCGATCTCGACATATATGCGCAGAAACAATTCAGGACGAATTCTTGAATACTTATACGTTAGCTATGATTTTTAAATCCTAAATGAAATTTATAAATATCTAAAGATAATGCATAATTTTTATTTTTTATTTAACGCATCAAAAATTGTTAATCAACATTCAATTCGTATCTAATATTGAAAATTAATACTTTGATAAATGTAATATTCTCCTGTAAAATGTACGCATTAATATATATGAAATATCTATTATAACATTATATCGGTATTAAATTATTAACTCTCTAGTTTTAATATGATAATAATATTAATTTTTAATTATTAATTGTTTTAATAACACAATTACTAATATACAAATAATAAATGAATTATTACTAATGCTACTAATTAAATTAACAGAAGGATGTTCAATGCCAGAATGGCATTTTGATAAGGGATAATAGAATTCCTATCATAGCTAGAACATTTTTTCTCAATGTATCCACGCATAGTCTCTCTCTCTCTCTCTCCCTCTCTCTCCTCCCCTCCCTCCCCCTCCCCCCTCTCTCTCGTTACGTAGCTATGCTACGTACTAATGCTTCTTTTGGAAAGGATAACATCGAAATGCAATTTTCAACATACATGGAAAGTTTTTCTTATAACTCGCGTATATATTATGCGTAAAAAAAAAATCATTCGATAAACCGAAGGTACCTTCGTATGGTTAGATAATTCGTACCGTTGATATTACGCGAACCCGCGGGCAACACACCGGATGAGTGCGTGGTATCGTTACTGTGGTATCGTTCGCAGTAAAGATTGCTTCGCAAGATTCGCGATTCGACGGGTGCGTACGCGGTATTCGCCACGCACGTACGCATTCCGCACGCATGTCTAGTGCACATACTGTAACATTCGCGGCGACCGCGGTCGCTCCTGTTCGTTACGCGATACAACGTCGTTGAGAAAAATCGCAGAAACGATCGGCCCGCGATCGAAAGCTCGAAGCGAGATACGTATATACCTCGTGCGTTCGCCCGATCTCACCATATTTGATGCAAAGAGCGCCGTAAATATCATCGAGCGCGCCCGCGGACACATCGATATCGCCACGTGCGCCGACAACCGCGAAATCAGCCGGTCGCGCGGATTAGATATCGCCGTTTCGTCGCGCAGTTATGTAGAAAAAGATAATAATGGCCCGTGCCAAACATTCCGCTCGTATGATGTCGATCATTAGTCTGGATATAAGTAATTAGTGCATTCCATATCTAACGAAAATTATTTCCGAGGTAAATTCTAAACACTAAAATATTGGAGTTTAATTATATATATGAAGTTAAAGATATATCAAGAGTTTAGGCAAATTACATTCTAGAAATATAAACAAGTAACAAAATTTATTATATGATTAGTTTCATGAATAGGGAAAAATTTAATACTAAAAAATTAGGTAAAATAATAAATGATGTTAATATTTCTTATACTTTCTTGGATAATTTGAATTGTCTAAATAATATAAATTCCTCTATAATAATCCTACAAAATTTTGAATTGGAGATAAAATTTCTCCATTTCTCTATTTAATCAATTCTTCAAATTATAATAATAATTATAATAATAATTTCATCTCGAAACTGCAATAAAATTAGCTTAAATTGCTATATAAAATTCTGAAATATTTTATATACATTTATAATAGAATCCCTATTTAACGATAAAACTTTCATAAATATCCAACGCTGGAAATGAATGTATATTCTATTATACAAACAACTGAAAACTGAAATAATGTACACATGAAATGGACAGAAGAAATTGTTTATCGGAATGCTTTGTTGCCATTATTGTACATTTTTTTAGCTTGATCTAAATAAATCATAGAAATAATTGAAACACAATCTGCGGGTCTTATATGCGGGAAGATCGAAGCAGCTGAAATGAGTTCCAACTCATATCGTTTATGACAGCATTAATGTCGTTGATCATTACTTTAATTATAACTGCTCAGCATTCATTACACTTGTAGTTCTCCAGAAAAGCATTAACACGAGCGGCTACGAACGTGCATTTTTTTTAACACGTTCAAGTTAAAGTAGGGCTCGACATTCGCTTCGACTTTCGCCTCGAAGATTAATCGCAAATTAATACGACGACGAAAAAGCGGTACAAAAATTATTTATGATGCTGTCTCCTTCCTGTGCAATTATATGCAAACGGAATTGCCAATCGCGGGTGTCGTCGTGTATCACTCTGACGACGAAGTCATAACTCCCGGATATCACTAAAATAATTACGGGTGGTAGGTTTAATAAGTCATCGACAGAAAGTTATTCGAGATCGGTATTGCTGGATCAACCTACTCAAAATTTTCAATATTTTTAATATTTAATGTATTAATGATTTTATAAATTTAAAATTCTAAACTGTAAAATAGTTTTCATATCGTAATAAATTTTTTCAATTCTAAATTTTCTACAATATTATTTGATACACAGAAATAATCAATATTAAACAATGCTCTCGTTTTCTTCGGATTTTAATTGTATAATTATTTAAGTTATGCAAAATAATACACGCAAATGAAACGAGCTAAAACGTGAAAAATTCACGGAATAAAGTATGAATAATTAAATAACTAATAAATCAATAAAGATAACAAATGTTTCTAAAGACTATCTTCCAGCAGGATATATATTACGTTTGAATGAACCATGCACATGCAACTCTTCAATGATAAAAGGATATGTCTTAAATTTTTTTGTTATAATCAATGATTATTATATCAATCATATTCAATTTTATAATATTTTTAAGTAATAAAAACAACAAATAATCATAAATGTTTCAACTTCATTCACGGATGTAAAATTCTATCGCGCTATATCGATTATTTATATAATTCTTTATATCTACAATATCTATACATATAATATATTCTATATATACAAAATTATAATATATGAATAATTTTCTAAATGCAAACTTTTAAGATTTTAAAGAAACCTTTAAGATACAATATGTTTCGATTTTATATCAATTATGTATCTAAGGAGGATTTCTAAGTTAATCAAATTTTAATTAATTTTCTCTGATTACTCAATTCTAATATTCCGCCCGCATCGAAAAAGATCCTACTTTACGAGACAATGTCTCGTAGAATACCAAATGGTCGTCGGTTTCGATCTCCTGGGACGCTTTCGCTCTCTAACAGTAATCTAGAAAGCTCTTGCTTGATTAAATTTTAGTTGCATGATTCTCAAAATGTTCTTCATCTTTACTGGCAACAACGACGTTGCATCGACCACTGACCCACGATTTTATTGCAACAGCAACGACTCAAACTTCCCAACCTCCCAGACGATGAAGTCGTCTGAAGTATTCTTGCATAAGGCGGGGATAAAAAACGACGATAAAGTTCGCAAAACTTCTACCAGTTTCTATCCAGCGCGAATACAATGCACGTTTTATTGCGCATTCGCGAAAGGAATTGTTTAATTCTCGCCTCGCTTTTTAAATCACTTTTTTTGCAGTCGGGAAGATCGGCCCGCAGAATGCTCTCGGAACGAGTTTAATTTCGTCAGTAATTACAGTCATCAGCCCGGTGCAATTTCGCTAAACTTCTGGACGCGGAAGGCTTCTTCCGCTGATGGTGGTTTTCAGCTCTCATTTTTTCGACGAACTCTGGCATGGCTGACTTTACGACTCTTAAATCGCGGCCGAGAGTCGCTTCGCTGCCACGAAACGAAAGAAAAAGAACGACTCAAATCAACTTTTAGTAAACTTAAAACCTAAACCCCGTTTCAAACCGACGCATGCATTTTAAGCAGGAGGGAGAGACTGGCAGGCGGAAAAAAATGATTTTAGAGCCGTTACGTCATTCTTTTTGAAAGATTGATGTGCTCGTCTCACCGTGTCGGACGGAGTAAAGAGCACATTGCCCTAGATTAGCATAACAAATGCATACTGGAGCACTTGAACCGCACAAAGTGCTTGAACGTCGAATAGCGGTATATAATCAAGAGTATATAACCATAGCCAGACATTGTCAAGCTCAATACATAATGTAATAAACGTTGTAAAAGCATTACTTTCTTCGAAAAAATTTAATTGTCAACTTTCACCTAATGGCAAAACTAAAAGTTTGAGCACAATAGCCTAATAAATTTATATTTAAAATGAATCAAGCATTTATCAATTAATGTTCAATAAATATTAAATTCTATATACATTGCTTTAAGTATCGACGACGTTTAAATGAAATGAAAATTTCAAATATTTTATTCTAAATTAAAGATCACTTCAAATATTTCCTGATTTTAATTTTAAACTTTTCTTTAGTCTCACCCGATAAAACTATAAACTATATTATTGTATTATTGTATAACATATTAATATATATAAATTGTTTAAAGTATGACAAAGCTTGAATTCACTAAAATTACATCGATTTCTTAATGTTGAATATTATTCATCTTAGTAATTGATCAAAACTTCAAGTAAATGAGATCGATAAAAATGATCAATAGTGAAGAAAAGATTGATACAACGAGTCCACATCGATAATATTTTCGTTCAAATTAACTGTGACACTGATGCACGATGAAACAGTAAATTGCATTAATGATATTTAATAATGATCAAAACCAGAATTCGCAAAGAAATTCATGAAAAAACAGAAAATAAGCGCGTAATTACTTAATCGACAATATATAAATAACGTTGAAAATGCAGAAGATCTCTCGCGTAAGCGATTCGTAACACTGACATAATGGACATCGTCCAACAACGCAGAAAATACTTAAGCATAGATTACAAGTATTATGGATTTAATTATCGATAAGATTAACGATCATATGGATTACAGTTATGGATATGCAACAGATAAACTTCACAAAAATAATTTATTCTTTCTTAAATACGTTTAATGTATTATACATTTAATGTATTATAAAAAGTATTAATTAATATTTTCTTCGATATATAAAGATTTTAATATAATATAATTCAAGAATGACTGAATTTAATTAATCATGATCATGAATTAATTCATGATTGAACTGGCTTGATATAGTACAACATATAATTTATTAATGCAATTGTTTTTTTGGAATCGAAACAATTTATAGATCTTGTCTGTTTTTTTTATTTCTGCATTCTCTAAATTAGTACACACGGTACAATATGTGAAACAAATATGTGTTTGTTTCACATATTGTACCGTGTGTACTAATTTCACTTCAACTTATTGCATTGTGTGCGTTCAGAAAGTGCAAGAATAAAAAAAAAATCTTATGAATCCTGACTTAATCGCCAAAAAATTACTTTTATGATGGGAATAACGTTGTTCTACTTAATTCTATTTAACGAAACACGAGTTCACGCCCGCAGCGATAACGAAAGCGGAACTAAAGCATCTAAAATCGGCGATCGACGAGGCGTGAGATCGAACATCGAGTCTACATGATCAAGACACGATTAAGGAATAGGCAAGACTATTTCCTCATCGCGATGACGCACAAGGGGCATTTTCTCACGCTTGCAATTATTGCTAGCTTGAGTATTATTCTATGAATTTTCTTTTAGAAATACTAATCTTGATCTTTCGCGAAAGATCGAAAATGATTCGATTTAAAATAGGTCTTTTTCAAGCAGCAAATTTATTATTGAAGATTCAAATTTATTATTGAAGATTCAAAAGATTTATAAAGATAAATCTCGTTTTTATCAAATGATAAGCTTCGTATTTCTATGAATTTCAAATCGTGAATAGTGTAACAAATGGAGAAAGAATAACGATAGGTCTCAGATTTCAATCGATTAATAGTATGCGAATTGGTGTGTGTAAAGCACGAAACAGAAACACTATAATGCAATGATAGTTCATGGCAAATAACATAATATGCGAGAGAATTAAAAAAAGAAAAGATATTGCTTAGGGTACTCGCTATAAAAAAAATACGATGGTCGGTCTACGTGAAAAAACGGAAAAAGATATTTCAAAAATATGAACTACGCTAAAATAAATAAAAAAATATTTCTCACAAATAGCAAAACTTTGAACGAGACACGATATTATTTGGAATTAAATACTTGATTTAGCGGAAATTTTTATTACTCATTTGTAACAGGGGCAAGGGTTAATTTCGCTCGATAACACACGTGCACATTATCGATCTGCAAGATAAGTACAAACTGATTTTATCAATATTTGTGCAATCTTTATGTAAAATATGTAAAAAAATATGTGTAAAATTAATTTGTGATAATTCTATATCATACAAAGAAATATGTGCGTATGTTTCAATATATTTAATTATTGGGCGGAAAATATTACGAAAATATAAAAATGTAAAGAAATTCTGTCTTTATTTCTATATATTCTCTACATTATAAATCCAATCATTATTTTCTAATTACTTTAAGAAAAGTTCTCTTTTCAGAAGCAAGATTTTAAATAAAATTTTCTATAAAATAATAAAACTAAAATAATATTAAAAATACTAAACATATCTTGTTACGATTTATCATAATAAATCGGATGTAGTATATTAATTGCCATTCTTTTGAACATTAGCCAAGTGTTCTTAGCATTATTTATAGAGTAATTATTATTTTGCGTGCAACTGCATAACCATTACAAAATTAATAATCCATTATAAAGCTGACAGCATAATCTAAAATCAACAATAAAATTGTGTAATTTTTCAAAATAATCTTAAAAGTGTTTTGTCTTCAAATCGAGTACTCGATAATGCATAATCTTATCATTACAGATTGAAGAAATAAGATTTAATTTCGTGTATAAAAGACAACAGCAAAAATTGTCAAGCATCAGTTGCGAGATCACAAGTAGAAGTACTGTCAGTAACATTTCAAAAGTAAGTATCAATAGATTATAATTATTAATAGATCAAATTAAACATTTTGAATTTAAGTATAATATTAAATTGCACATACAAGCATTAAGTAATATGATAAATCATATACAATACGTTTACTTCCTGTCTCTTTTAAAAATAAATAAAACTGTTATCAAAAACATGGTTCTCAAATACATAAACCAAAAGAAATAAATAAAAAAATTTTAAGTGAATAATTATAATTTTTTAATTTATTTTACCGTTTTTCAATTACCGCATTTATTCATCCAATTATCGTCAAATACAGATTTATTTTATTAATTCAATCAATTAATAATATATTTTAAATAAATTAATATTAATTGCGATTTTTTCGAATAGTATAGTTTGATTGATAGTATATAATAAAAATTGAATAGTGTTTGTAATCTTTTTCTATAAAAAATTTCACAAAATCAAAATAATTGATTCAACCAATATTTATCAATGCACTACAAATGTCATATTAAGAATTTGTTTGTGGTAACATAATTTTTGTATAAATTTGATTTGAACATATATTTCATATATAATCGTATAAAATATTTCGTAATATATTTCGTATAAAATATAATAAATATAAGATTATATAATATTACATTATATTATATACATACATTGCGTATATAATATGTAAATATAATGTAATTTTCAAGTGTATCAATAATCTCAACAAAATTATTTATTTTTACAGATGAAATTCGCACTAGCACTGTTAGCCCTCGTGGCTACAGCCTCCGCCTATGAGCTCCCCAATTTCGGAAGAGGTTATGTCCTCCATAAGGACATCCAAGAATTCATAGACCTTATACCTGTCGAGAAAGTAATCCAAATCACTCTTCAATACTTTACCGAAGATAAAGACTTCCAGAGAATGATCGAATACTTCCGATCTGAGGGATTTAAGCAGCTAGTCAAAGATGTAGAAGCTCTGCCTGAAGTTAAAGTTTTTATGGATTACGTTCATAATGCCGGTATTGACATTTACAAGATGGTGAACGACTTGAACTCTGCTCTCAAGCTCCCTCCTCTTACCGCGCCCTCCTACTTCGGCACATATATTACCGGTGGAATTAATGGATATATTCAAGACATTCTGAACGTTTTGCCTCAACAACAGCTTAGGGATTTGTATGAGAAGAAGCTCAAGACCTCTGCAGCATTCGCCGATTTGGTCGCGCAATTGAAATCCGATAATTTCCAGCAACTCGTCAACCAGGTTTACAATAACCCTATATTCCAGGAGCTTTTGACACACGCTAGAACTGAAGGCATTGATCTCATAAAGATCAAGAACTTGTTGGAGTCTCTCTGGGGCATTAAAATTCCCACTTATTAATTACCAGGCGAACATCAACGTTACAATTTTTTTTATTATCACAATTATGCCAATAGTATTTTCAAAATTACTATCTCATAAATATTAAAGACTATCCGGTTACATAATATTATATTCTTCATTTGTGCAAAGTAATAAATAAAAATCCCATATTACATTACATTTTTCTTTTTTAATGGAGCTCCGAGAGCTCCCCCCTTTCTTATATTTCATAATTTTTCTTGATTTACGTGTGATGGAAGAATACATTGGATATAATTCAAATAACTCGACCATTCATATCACGCGACGTATTTTTTCACGTTGCTCCAAATCGTTCTCGCCCGATCAGGCCAAACCAAGATAAGCAAGATTATACTCAAGCAACCGACTTGCCAAACTCGTTTTCGCGTGATCGTAACGTCGTGAATGGAAGATTGGGATGAGTCCTTTTCTCCCTCTCTTGCACAATTATCCGCTTTTTGCCTTTGCCCAATATAACATTAAAAAAAAGATCTTTTTTCCCCTTTCAAAATGAAAATTGTTCAAAAATAATAACTGTATGACGTGATGCAGCGACAAATGTCATACTAAATACTAATTCGCACTTTACATAATTCATCAAAAATTCAGAAAAAAATTGCAGATATTATTAAGTTCTTATTTATTATAAAGTATTGATCAAATTATAATATGATCAAACTGAAATTTAATCAATTTAACTTAATTGATTTTGAAATCAATATAACCAAGCATCAAAAATTTATATTTGTTTAATGTTATCGAAATAATTAAATACGTTAACATATTGATAAAAAAACATATCTTTTATTACATTCTGCATTTATTTATAAAGATAATCATTGAAGATAAATAATCATGAAAAACGGTTAATCGGTAAGTAAAATATGTTAATAAAAAACCATAACTGCGCTAACTAATTAGTAATATAATTTAGTAATAATTAATTGTTAGTAATAATAACTTTAATATTAATCTCGACGAATGTATCAAACAAAACTCGAAGACCGCCACTGACATTTAGAAAAGATAAACATTATGTAAAAAGGAAAAACATTGTCACTGTTTAGTCGCCAGTAGCTCTCTCGCTTCTGAAAATATTACGTGATCAATCTTAAGAATCTTACGTTACGTGGGTAAATATCAACAAATCTAAGTTCAAATATTTCACAAGAATGTCACGAAACTGCCGATCTTCAAGAAAAGGACAAGAGGATACTAGGCAACGAGCGTGGCTTTTAATTAATGATGCCTGGAAGTATACATGTCGCGCGGGGCCGATTTACGAGCCGGCGCGCGCTGGCGTGTCGTGTGGCTAGAATTTATCGTAGCGCACCGGTCTTTCCCGCTAATATTTAACCGTGTTGAAAGAGGTTGGCGAGATGCCGCGGGAGGTATATACTCTCCGCGGATCGTGCGTGTGCTCAAACTGCAAGAACGATGATCGACTTTCTCGCACAACCGCTACTTTGCGATAGAAATGAGTGATATTCATTGAGGGTGGATCTAAAGAACGCATTACATATTTATCACAATAATAAAATAATTTCATCTGGGTGAAGACATATATAGAACTGGTGCAGCAAAAAGAAATTTATCACTTGATTGTACTACATACATTACATACAGTATTTGTTTAAATCAGCATTTTTTAATCTTCTTCGCATTAAATAAGTTAAATTTCTCAAAGTACACCAATAGATGTACACGCCGCTAACACGACGATTCAAAAATAAAAAGTAAAATTCTAACATTTTTATTTTTTATCTTTTAATAATAATTCTAATGCAATGATGATATCACTTTGGTTCACTTCACGTGAGAGTAAACACAACATAATTTAGATAATTTTCACAATCTTCTGTCTCATTCGCTTTTTAACTTATTTTTAAATTTTTTCGTTTGTTTTTATCTTCTCTACAATTTCACGACACATTTGAAGACTCTTTGTGGTACACATCAGTCAGAAAATTTTATTAAAATTGATTTGAATTAACGATTGTACCAGCAATATTCACACTATTTTGTATAATTATATTTTCTCTT
>NW_012130085.1:541157-555681 GCF_000143395.1 Atta cephalotes
ATATTTTAATCATGAAAGGGACGGAAATCGAAAAGTAGGACTTATTTAACTCTCAACCTGTCGGTGCAATCGAGTCTTAAAATTCAATAGCAACACTGTCTGTTCGGTTTAATAATGTATCTTATTCCTTTACAATTCTCATTAGATCAGAACAGTATGAGACATTGCGCATAAATGAATATTTATGTTGGAAATAAATAGTGTAATGTACGTTTTCTTAAATTATCCTTTACAACATTAAAATTTAATTTTCATCTTTTAATATAGACTATGATTAATTATCATGATTTAAATTATAAAATATATTGTGCATGTAAAATAATAATAAGAGGATATTGCAAAAAAAATCCAATAAAAATCGTGTCTTTCTAAGCTTATTTTTATTTTAATATATGATTTTAATAAAATAATTAAGAACGGCATTTATGTAGATATTTATCACTTAATGCGTATTTATTTAAGAGTGCAATACAACCGTCATATATTTTTGCTATTGGTTATTTGTATTACATGCATAAGTGTTAAACACTCGTTAATTCTTACCCAGACGTGAGAAACGCTTTTATAATCCCAGTAATAGCTCCGCGTACTTAACGTGGCACTTATAAGCGACAGAACTTATAAGCTTCGCATTGCTCGTAGCACTTAGGAATAAACTACAAGCTGAGTCTCATTCACAACGTACAATTGACACTTGTCACGAGGATGCTAGTCACGAGGTCCAATCTCAAATAGTGTATATTGTGCACGTAAGATGTAAATAATGCAGTCTCACACGCTAGATGATTTATAATTAGCACTGAATAGAATGGTGATAAAATGACACCGGTCAGATAATCAAAGGAAACACTAACGTTTTTTTAAACCGATTGAAAAACTCATTCAAAACGGAAAGAGCTCACGATCTCGTCAAATTTTCGCAATTTTGTTATCACGCTTTCTGATTCAACCTCGTTCAATATCCGGCGCAAAATGAGAAATGAGGCATCCCGATCGATCGAAAGTGCGTCAAACAATGAAGCGGAATGACAGCGCTCGTTTACAGGACTGACCTACGACAAAACTGTTTTGCCTTCACTAACACGAAGCCGATCGTCCTTCATTCACTATTCGTTGTGAATGAACCACCGTGCTCCGAAAACACCGACGCACTACTACGCGTTAAGTGTACCCTCGACATGCATATTAAAAGCCTTGCACGACTTACGTGCAACTCGAATGAAAAAAAAAAGGGAATGTTCAGTTCTACGTCGTTCCTCTCGCACGCTACATCAACTCCTCACGCGCGATCGCGTGTCATGACGACGTAATCCCTTAAGATTTTCCCTTTTGGGAACCACCCCTTATTCGTCAGCGCATAATTGCGATGGTCGCGAATGATGAGAGAGAGAAGCGTTTTTCCTCAGATCACCACACGCGCACACTATCTCTCATGAGTCCATCATCGCACTCGTAGCCCTCGTAGCACTGAAGAATTGCGAAGAATCGCGAGAATCTGCGCGACTGATATCGCCACGCGGGTTATCTCTCGCGCAGGAAAGGGCAGATAAAAAGAGGTAAAAAAAAAAAATTCCTTCGGCACGAAGATCGTCGACACGTGCGAAAGGAAGAGCAGCGCGCACTGAGAGACAGCAGTCGAATCGGATCGTACCGCGGCCACGACGGCAATGCCCCCGCATCGGAGACTTAAGCGCCGCCGACGCGGTCGGAAACCCTGGCTGCGGCCTCCCCACCATCAAGAACCACCGGCCGGCCGACCCCCACCATCTCTTTCGGTGACATACACAACACCGGTTTCCCCGTGGCCTGGCCATCCGTGCATCCAGCCGACGATGCATCCGGGGTGCGTACACCGCTTTCGCTCTGAATGGATCCAAAACTGAGATGAATTTTCATCTCATCATGATTTTATCAAAAAAAGAAAACGTCTCTGGATCGATCAGAATTTTTCTCTCAGAAACAGAATCAAAAAGCTCATCACAATATACAGCTTTTTGATTTTCAGTACAAGTTTTACTTATAATTTTTGTTTAAAATTTTTCGTAAATTTGTTTATATTATTTGAGAAATGTGAAAATTTTTCTTAAAATTAATTAATATTGTATGCATTTATAAATCAAATCATGAAATTAGTAGAAATGTGTTTTTGATCGCTAGATCAATATAATAATAAGTATATTAACGAAAAATAAGAAGTTTAATTATATTCGAAGAGTAAAATTCATTAAAAATTTTTTCCTGTCGCGATGTAGAGAGAGAGTTATACAAAAGATATTTTATATTAAATGCTGTGTGCATTAATCGACATGAAATTAATAAGGAACTTTTTTTAATTCTTAAATATCGTAGACTCTTCTAATTAAACAGTTGAAAATTTAATTATATTCAAAATCATTAAAAATGTTTTTCTGTCGCGATTTAGATACAAAAAAATATAGGATATATATTTTATATTTTACATTGAATAACAATAAAGAATTTCATGAAAGTTCGCTTAACGGAAGGTTTTAATTGAAGCTCTATTTCGTTCTTTTTCCAACTCAAACATTTGTAAATGTATGTCTGTCTCAAAATATCAGACGTGAAATGATGGAAAGCACAATGCTGGATATGGTAACAACGCATTAGTTGAAATTGGTTTCGTTACATCGGAAGGATGATTTTGTTTCTGTTCCTTGCGCTTATTACCAAAGATACAATCTTGAAATATCGTACAGACAGAATAATCATCAGGGAGGTATCCAATATGGGAACAACATATTATGAAACATATTTTTTATTACAAGCGAAATCCGTGTATTAACTTTTTCCTTTCCATGTGTGAGATTATCGAAGCAGATGTCTTTCATGAAATAAATATTGGAGGCGAAGTAATCGGAAGATATTTTTCGTCCTCGATATTTTTCGTCTTCTCGAGATCTCAGAAAAGAAATAGCGTGAAAGCGATATCGATTGATAGGACAAAGAAAAACTTTCAATATGAATTTAATCTAATCGTCAGATTTATCTATCACAAATCACCATTATTGCTTTCATTACGAGCGCAATAATGTATCGTTTCTGGAATATAAAGAAGGAGATTTTATATTGATTGAATACATTATCGAACATTGCCCTCACCAATGCGAACAAACTGGAAAGATGGCCCTCGCAGGACTTTTGTGGCGAAGACGAAATATCGGAGAGGAAGCAGATAAAAGCGTGACATTCGATACCGGAATAATTATCAAACGATGACAATATGCCGTATTTCTCTCTGTGTTTACTGATATCCTCTTCCGTATTGGCCAAGACGTCCCTGCCACCATCCGCGAGGAAACCTGAAACTTTCCGCTTGAATAGAAGCACTGCATTTATGCGCAGAGTATTAATCATTAAATAGCAATCAGCAATCGTTAATCAATATTTCAATTGATATTTCTGTATTGACATAAACAAGATTTTTATATAGTTGATTTTTCTATGTAATTTTAGCATTCAAATGCAATTGGCAAGTCGATCTTCCTATTTGTTTTATTATTATCATTTCTAATTCAGCACAATGATTCTATAAATGCATTCATACATATAAAAAAATGTTTGTTTTATTTTAATTAAGATATAAGAATTTCATATCATATTTCTCTTATCAAAATTGTTTTAAGAATAAATCATCACAGAAATCTAAGAAATAAGAGCACATATTCCTTACAATAAATTGTAAATATTTAGTATAAAATTTGCCATAACGACGAAGATTAATTACATTAAAAAGATAAATGTAATTATTTAATTTAAAAGATAAACGTAGACACATTAATAAAGATGCAAAATAAAATGCTGATTGAGTGCTTTACTTTAACCAGCTCACACATATAATATTGTGGAAAAAAGTAAGATTTATTGTGTAGAGAGACTACTTTAGAGAGAGAGAGAGAGAGAAAGATAAGATGGATGCTGAATAAAGTAAGTGTTAACAGAGTATCTTTCGTCTTTCATCTTTGGGAACGCGTTGCCGCCGGAAGTAGCAAAAAAGTGTTGGAAAACCGGTAATGGAGAAAGTGGTGAGAGGCGACCGTGAAAAATAGTGTCGGAGTACGCCCGCGTCTGCAAGGGTAGTAACCTCCGTTCACCCCGTCGCCAGGACAGCAGACGGTCGCCCAGCCTAACCTTGTTCTTCTGCTACATAACGGATGCCGAAGGCTTTAGGAACACCAACGGCAGAGCTCGGGTAGCCGGAACAATTTTCCATTATTCCGGTCTGACGTAGATTACCTCCGCTTTCATGATAGAGAGGAGAAAGAACAATAAAACCAACATTTCTAGCTTATCGTGCACAAGCTTTTGGTACTTCATATAAAAGATCTCAGGATGTAGACAAAAGACAAATAAAATATGAATTTATCTGATGCTTTTCAAATCTTAAAATTTTTCAATAAAAATAAAACACTGTTAACATCACATTACGATTTTATTTAAAAAAAGAAAGAATAATTAAATATAGCAGCTCGAAAGTCTCTGATAATTTAATTTTTTTAAATTAAAATTAAATATCCCACAGACATAGTTTAGATATTTTATATATGAAATAAAAATATAATTATAAACTAGAATTATTCATAAGCAAAAAAAATTTAAGAAAATTTTCAACTTTAAAACTATATAAATTAAACTTATTGATCAAAATATATAATATAAATAAATTTGTTTTGTATGTATCAACATATAAAAATAAAGCAACACTTTATTTTTACTGTGGGAAAGAATCTTGGTTATAGACTAAAAGATTTACAGGGTCATTTTGGAGTAGCGGTCATAAAATAGACATAACTTAGGTTTCATAAATAATTTAAAATGCCTCTAATAAAATCAGACATTTGAGACATTCACCAATATAATTACCGAAAACAAACGAAATGGTGCCACATGCAAAATTAGCTAATATAAACGAGCTAAAAATAAAGAATAAAATTTTTTACGTCGCTACAAACAACTCTGATTTCGAACTGTCCTAATTTTACACGCACATGAGAGACACACGTCAAAACTTCCTGCCTTTATGATGCACCAAACGATATGGAGTAAACCGGAATAGATGAATAGACAGAGGCAAGTTCGGTGCAACTTTGTGCTAGGCAGTGCCTCGCCTGACCTACCCGTCTCCACGGCACGAACATGGAAAAATATGTAAATATCGGGTCTCATCCATTATCCAACACGAAGGGAGCCAGAGTAGGAAGAGAGCCTAAGACCGGAAGGTGCGACGACCCGAACGTGCGCCGCAGTTGTTTTAGCAACGCCGCGCATAATATCGATTGCCATGGAACCGTGAACTTTGAGCAATTGCTAAACGGCTGCCACTTCTTTACTACGTGACTTTACGGACGATACGTTCTCGTTAGAGCATAAGCCGGCTCATGATTGAGCCTTTCGTAAGCAAAAGCAAATACCCGTAAAGTTATGTTCTCTTTTATGGTAAGAAACATTTAGTTTGCTCTAATCACAAAGAGATCAATCAAGGGTATAAATTATATATATAAACTCTTAAGAAATTGACATTACAAGTTAAAAAGTTTCCTGAATTTTGGCTATAATGTAAAAATCTTTTTACAATTCAAATACGTGTAAAAAAAGGTGAGGTATAATAAGATGAGATTTAATAAGAAAACCGAAAAATTTAATAGCATTGCAATTTTTTAACTTTTTTCTATTATCTCGATAAATCATCTCGTATACCTCTTCCTGCGAGTATTTTAATTGTATAAAAGAATTTTGCAATCTATACAGCCAACTGAAAAAAAAACATCCAAAAATTTATATGTGAGAAATATATTTATTTCACTAAAATAAATCTTTATTTAAATACAAAATAAAATATTTAAATATTTCATAGCAAATAAATCATCTATATTTTATTTTTTTACAATTAATGACACATATTTCATCATCACTGAAATGTGTACTTCATCTTTTTACAATCAAATTTTTTCATAACTAATAAATATCAAAGAAAATGTTGTAAGTAACATTTGCTTCGCAATGCCACATTTTTCTCTCAATGCAATTCAGAGAACTTTTAATCTATAATATCAATAATTCCATCATTTCAAGATTTCCTTAATGCAAAAATATGTTATGCGATTAAGAAATTATCACTAACAATTTTTTTATACCAAAAAAAATAAACAACAAAAAATAAAAATATATTGTAATAATAAATTATATGAAATCATAACATGTTTATATTTAAATATCAAAAGAGATTTAACTTATATATCAGTTCCTTGTTTAATTTATAGTTAATATTTTTTAACTGAAAACAATTCAAAATTGACAAATGTATCAGTAGTAGACATGACTTAATTATTGGACAAAATAATAAAAATTTTTAATAATAAACTTTTAATGATATGTACTCTAAATAAATTCGTCTTAAGTTTTTATAAAAAACAAATTTATTAGAGTTGTATATCATTAAAAGCTTAATATTTAAAATTTCTGTTATTCCGTCCAACTAGCCCATGTCCATTAACTGGCCGCTAGTATATTTATCTTATGTAATGAGAAATAATAATTCGATACAACTTAATATGGAATTGGCTAAAATCGCAAAACAAACATCTAATAGGAAATCGTTATAAAATCAACAGTGTACTTACAGACATAGAAAGGAGCAAAAAAGGAGTACATTGAAGTGGGCGGATGCAGTACACAATCAATATCCGCTGTCTTATCGCGCGTGTCAAAACACGCCTTCGTTATCGCACCTTAATTCGAAAGTGAATCGATTTTCCGGCCGAAGGATCGCGTTGCACGCGACGGAGAAGCATGTCGCCACGCCAATTGACTAGTCACAGCAATTTTTCGTGGTGCAGTGAAAACGGCGAGGGTAGATTCGATAACTTGGCAGTTATCATCGCACAACATGACGAATTAAATTTATTATTCATCTAACGCGCGCGTTCACTGCCAGAATATCGCCCGGGGCCGATTCTGCACAAGCCGGCCAGTACCGAGATATTATAATCGCCGTGACGACGTGATACGCAATTAATCCATCGCGCGTCAGCACTCGCACTCGCGTTCAGCGGCGCATATAATAATAACGCGTATCGACGCGCGAGCGAGTGGATGCGCGAGTCGTGCTGCAGTATATAATGTGTGTATATGTTCTACGGCGATATGATTAATGGCACCGCCTATCAGTGCGTGAACGTGGCAAAACGAAGACAAATAGCCGCGCCGGGGCACTTTAAACGCGCTCACCGCGGATCCATTTTCCATCGTGAAAATCCACGCGGAGAAGACGCCAGAAGATTACCTCCGTTTCCCGCGGTCGCAACGGAATCCCTCCCTGATGGCCGTACCAATGTGTAAAGGATGTACTAAAATGAGACTGAAAAATATTTTAAACTTCGAGTAGATACTTCGAGAAATTTATGGCCAACTTTTTATCGGAAAAACCGAAATTGCTGCTCGCAATTTTTCAATTTCCAAACTTTGTAGAAGAGTAAAATCTTCAAATATAATCTTCAAGTAAAATCTTAATAAAGTCGATAAAAAAAATAAATATTATTCATGAAATTTCAACAGTTAGTAAAGCTCTTTATATATCTTTCTTATATAATTTGTTAATAATATATTTTCATTAGTTAGTTATATCGTAAATGCGATTTCACTATTTAGATTTATATTATAGAAATATAGACAGGATATAAATAGGTACGATTTATGTTTATATAATACTATTATCAATATTTTATATACATTATATATGATAGCTGTTGACTTTTAGCTGTTGACAAGCATTTGAAAGGCCGGAAAAAAGCAATTCCCAAGATGCGCGGTATATATATATATATATTGTCGATATTAACGCATGAGCATACCTTCCTCGCATATAAAACTTAATTTTAGAGGAGATCGATTTATGAAGGGAAATACGTTTCACCGATACTACATAATGTGAGAAAGAGAGAGTTGCCTCGCTAATAGTGCACCGTCTGTTTTATCGTATTTTGCAATTTCCACATTAATGGACCGTATTATAATTGCCGGGATGAACGCGTAATTTGAGATCGCGAGTTATCGTGGATCTTGAAGGAGATATATTATTTATTATCAGAGTTATCTCACGATATTTACGTTGATACTTACTTATGCTCCATCATTTTCTACACATTTTCATAGAGGCTACATTTATAATAATATACTTCTCAGCTTCAAATTAGTATTTGTATAATTTTTGTCTCCAGAGAGTTGTACTATTATAATTTGCTAATTTTAATGCATTTTTTATATAAGCGATATCTCAAGTAGTTAATTTTATTAATAATAAGTAAACGATGAAATAAATTGAAATTAACTTCAACTTGTAATCTGTCACTAAATTATCGTTGCCGAGATTATTCATTCGAAGCGTTTATTTGAAAGCTAACATCGTTCTCTAGCGAACCTGATGAAAGAATGGTACTCCATGCAAAAAGCTCGCACAGTTTTAAATTACCATGGAATGAGGTATCCACTCCGTAAGCTTCCTCCTGTAAAGTGTTCATTTGGAAACTTTCGCGAGCGCGAAAGCTCGCAGAAACTTCGAACTTTCGCAACGCAATGCGAGGCGAGGCGAGGCTCACCTTTCTATCTCACCCTTAAGCGACAGCGGAGGGGGGGGGGGGGCAGAAAAGGCTCTGATTGACGACGGCGGACTTTTAATTACTCCGCCACAAGTCCCGAGGCACGTGGAAGCGAAAGATAAGCTTCCTCGCTCGAAAAATAAAATGAATGCGAGCGGCAAACGGCGCTCCGGCGCGTAAGTTATGCCGCAAATTATGCAATTAAAAGTCTTGCGGACAGATGTGGGTCTCGCTTTTCGCGCGCGCCCCGTCTTCCGTACTAACGACTTCCGTTGCGTGGCTACGATTGCGGCAGATGCGTGTTGCCGGCGAAAATTCTTTTCGACTAATTCGCAACGAATACTACAACGAAACAGAATAAATTGGGTATGCTGTGTAAAATGAAGAGAAGATTATGATGCACTACTTCCCGTCGTATAAAACATATTCATATGAGAATATATAAAACGTAAAACGTTTTACGTGATTGCATATCAATTATTTATAAAAATAAAATGCATTCAGATTTAAAATTTAAAAAAATTATCAATTTTTTTTTAGATATTCTCTTAATTTCTTTATCTTTTCTAAATTTGCATCTCTATTTTAAATATATTTACTAAATTTTCATGAAATTTTATTGATGAAAGTTACAATATGCATTCATCATTATCGTAAATTAAAACCAATTAATGTCAATTATTTAGTTTCATTAATTACGGAGAACTCGTGAATGAGATGCATCAAGTGTCACTTTAATCGAAAATCATTCGGTTAAAAACATGATAAAATTATTGTATAGCAACGAAAGTGAAAGTTTCATGGAAAATCGCACTTTGCACAAAATGATTACAGAAATGTTGAAATGGCGCTAAACATTCAATCACTTCCCGCATATCACGATATATACATATACATATATTAACGAACATATAGCAAATTCTCGAATCGCTCATGAAATATGAGTCTCGATACACTGTATGACTCGCACCGTACTAATTTCGTGCAATTTATATCAAGGTGCGATATTATGTATATTGCGAGGTCTGTGTACTGTGCTATGAGAGCAGGGCAAATTAAATTGTATATCGTACACACAAAATTGCTATAAATCACTATTGATCCGCGTAGCAATGTTTGATGAATATGAACAATAGCGCTTACAGTCCGCCGTTGAGAGTAAAAATTATTTCTTTATCTGAACGTTTGTTTCTCTGATTATAACATCGCTATATGTTAAACAAACAACTTCTAAAGCTACCTGTGTCAGCAATCTTGATACATTGTATCCAATGTACGAATTAATTATTCGGTATATACAAGAGCATAAATGAGTCCTAAAGTTTCAACTCATCTTTAAAATAAAAAAATATAATGTTAACTCTCCAGAGTTGAAGGACGTCAAAATTTGTAACATAGTTACTGACACTCGATCTATAAAATCCATTTGAATTATGTTGAGTAAAGGGTATGAATTTCAAGAAACTAAAATGATATAACTCATCTACAAAAAAATGTGTGTGTGCGTGCGTGCGTATAGAAATATTTATGTTTATTTTAATAATAATTCAAATCAGATATAACATGAAGAATATAATATTGAATGGGTATATTAGATTCACTAATAGTCAGCACTGAACTAAAACTCTGGATTAAAGTAAAAAATAACTGATTAACATATTTTCTCGTCACTGACTCCTTGTTTTCTAGAGCACCTAAAATGTATTTCGTCTACAAAGAATATATTGCGAATAATTAAACCTCTCTCGCAATTGTGGGTGTATGACACGCGCTAGAACCGGAACGAGGCAAATAAAAGACCTCGCCGATCGATACGTAAATAGGTTAATCGTGTCATCGTTCATCCTCCGTAAGTGTACAGTCTCCAACATACTGTGTGTCTGTTGTGCGACTGCACAAATGGTCTATTCAAGTTTTGTTGCCGATTTAACGGAAATCGCACGGTCGATAGGCCCTAAACGTCGACCCCGACCCATTACGGAACGACAGCAGCACGCACACACATGTGTACGCACCTTTCGCGTCTCACGCGCTATGTAAGAGATACGTTCGGCCTTTACGAGTGCCGCTCGGTCTATAATGACACAGTTGGTGTTGCAATACGACGAGCGAAGATCGATGAGAAGAGTCTTCTTCGTGAGGAGAAATCGGGAGTCAATGAGGTGGACTAAATGCTTGCTTGTTAAATTACAAAAGCATCCTCAGGCTATTTATTCAATGACAATTGACTACTCGAAATTCAACATATGCTTAGTCTCCTTTAACTTGCCGATAGATTGTATAAAACAAGATTAATTAGGGAAAATTTAATTTTTTTAATTGTAACGTGATATTATAACTAAATATGGATCAAAATCTGTTATTAATAAATTATTTGATAGTTTTATAAGCTTTAACTCACAATTATTATGATTTCTCATATGTTTTTTCATATAGCTTATGTCTAATTTCTTGTTAATTTGTTTTAATAAACTTAATATCCTAAATAATGCAAAGTATACAGAAATAAAAATGTGATCAACTGACACTAAATCAAATATTGTTCATTGTAAGCAGCAATTTCACATTTACTATAAATTTACAACGTAAACTTATAAAATATCGACAATGTAATTTTATTAAAAAAACTATTTCTAGAAGATAAAAATTTTGCTTTACATATTCAAATTTTTTTATATAATTATTCCGTCCCTTTTTTTATATCTGTTTTATTTAAAAAACTTTAAAAATTTCACAGAGATTTAAAAAAAAATATCATAAATATTTATAATATTCTACATCACAACAGTTTTGAAAAAATTTGCATAATTGCAAATAATAAAAAACTTCTACCATTGTACGAGATATACAATAAATTGAAAATATGTAAAATTTTATTACAATTTCTTTTTTAACTATTTATTGCCTTATTACAAGAATGCATGGTTGTATGCAATGTTTAACTGTATATGTGGATGTATGCGATGTGTCCACAATATATTGAGCTCGAGTCCGTGGGTTTGCTAAGCCCAAATGACTGTGCGGATCATCCCTGCGGGAATTTTGATTACGAAAAAGTTTTTAATTGCCATCTAATAAATCTCACTCGAAGGTTTTATAATTAAAATTCGTTCTATTTTCATTATGAGTTTCATCCAGATTATCATTATATCGTATTCATATGTTCCACTAATATGCACAAAGGTAATTGCAATTAAAGCTATCAACTTCGTCATTCTCTGTTTTGACTATACATATGTCTGGAAGGTCTTACATAATTATACTTAATTTAAATTTGATTACATATTATTGTTCGTGAATAAATAACTTTAGTCATTACAATTTAAAATTAACAATAATAATTATCGTATTCAAATAACATTTTTATAAATATTTTTCATTCAAAACAATTTTCAAGATTATTATATAACATAATTTAAAATATTACATAATATAATTTTTAAAATGATTATAATTATGTAATATTACAAAATTATACTTGAAAAATTGTTGTAACGTATCTTTAATAACTGATTACACATGAAATTTTACGTCTGTAACATTTTTTCAGATTTTCACAATCCCTATGTCAGTGGATTGTTGTTAGAATAAACATACAATTTAATACTTTCACAGGAATAGAAGCTCTGAAGTGGTAATATAGTACCGCGGGAGTTATATTGATATTGCCTGACATGTGCCTGACCGGTCTAGGCAAACAATGATGCTCATACTACAAACTGGTTTCAGCCGTGAAAGATAGCCTGGCTGTCAATATAAGATATCCCATGATTCTGAAAAAGCTCCATCCATTCGTAGAAAAAGAAACGTTTGATGAAAATGAGCTGTTATTAAAGCTCTATTCAAAATCATTTTCGAAAAAAGATGGACAAAGTTTACAAACATGATTTAATTGTTAATTATAAATCTTTCATTACACAACGTAATCTTCTTTGAACGCACGTTGAAATGACAACAAATAAACATGATGCAATCAATTAAACGTTGCAATTATTTCACTGAACAATTAGTTTCATCAAAAGTTCATGAAAAATACAAATTTTCCTGTTATTAAGCAAACATCATCGAGATTGTACCATCACGTTGCCACATCGCGGCGCGTTTGTACCGCCAACTTGACTGCGGCAGCGTTGAATAATAGGTTCGCGACGCAGATTGATTCGAGTTGCGTGCAGCGAATGCAACGTGTATTCGTTCAACGTAGGAAAAAATCGGTACTAATTTTCATAAATCAAATCGAGCTACGAATGAAATTTAATGCGCGGCGTGTTTCGCTTTTCGACTGATTTATCTCCCGTCGCGGGGAAATACAGCGAGAAAAGCGCGCGGTTCCGACGTGATCGAGGCTCACGGAGTGCGAGCAAGTGCGAGAATACATAGAAAATCCCTCAGTGTGTGGAAATCATCCGGCGATCGTGCGGTAGTGTCGGCAACGCATATATGTTATACTTTCTCCACCAACAGCCATAGATTCCACACGCCCACAACTGGGTCATTATTTCTCCAATTACAACTTTCGTTGTGCTTTCCGGATTCATGAGAACTTCATGGATTCACGACCGCATAAATCCTCGACCAATTAGACCGAACTGCGCAACATAGATTGTCTCCGTGAGGTAAACAAAACATTTCCATATACAGGAAGTAAAATCAATGGGGGAGTAAATAAGAAGGAAAATACATATATGTATTTCATATGAATGTCGTATATGGAAGGTACTCTATCGGCACTGTCGCCCTGGCGTCAACGGTAATGGTATATCTGCCTTCCGTCGGGAAGCAGACATTAATGGGAAATCCGACAGGTCGTCGATGAAGCCGATTTTCGCACGATAAGGTATAATCATGTACATACGCGGCGCGAATAATTTCGCTCGTACACGTGCTGCAACGCGCCCGCGTCATTACGCGGCGTCGTTCGCGCATACATAAGATAAATCCGAGATACTCAATCTCCTTGACAATCAATCAGAACGGGAACTACTGCTACGCTTTCACTGTGAGCGTCGTTCGTAGGTATTCACTTCACGTATTCCTCGCTACTTGCAGCTTCCCCGTCTATCACTCCGACAAAAACGACAGATCAATTACCACTATTATTTGATTTTCCGCAATTTTTCTATATCGATCACAATATCGATTACTTTATGACTGCCGCCTTTCTTCTTATCTCATCTTAGCTTCATGTTAAATGGCAAGATATAATAGACGATAAATTACTCGGAGCTTCTAGAGATGTTAGGAAGAAGGATTTATCACTCTGCAGTAAAAAGATGCCGCAATATCGATCTAATTACTTCACTGATGATCTCAGCTTTACTACCGCATTATGTTTTATCTCTCGACGTATGAAAATCTTCCTGAACGTGCGCGTGGCATGACGGCACATTAAAGTGCTTATTACAAGGCGTGTAATGGGTTTCCGCGCGAATCTCCCGCTCGGCTCGCGTCGTTCTGCGCTCGTGCGCGAGTCTCGGCAAGCAAACGAGAACGATCATTCGGCCGGAATACAAGTACGACGCGACGTCGCGTCGCGCCGAGCCAGCTCCATACGAATTAAAGCGCGTATAATGAGTAGCCAAGAGTGGCAATCGTTCAATTAATATCCGAGCGTGAACGTCCGGCTGGAAAGTCGATACATATATACCGATCATTTCAGCAGTAAGAAAGCTCCGCACGTGTTTATGTGTATATGAAGTATATCAAAAGTCATGCACTTTCTCCTAATTGTAGAGAGATCTAATTTCAACTGCCGAAACTTAATTCAACGGTACCGATTAATTTTTATTAATATCTAGAACGAAATAAAATCAAATTACCTAGTTGTTTGAAATTTCATCTTCGATCTTTCCTTTGAGCTCTGTGTGTGTGTGTGTGTGTGTGTGTGTGTGTGTGTGTGTGTGTGTGTGTGT
>NW_012130085.1:556638-558665 GCF_000143395.1 Atta cephalotes
TGTGTGTGTGTGTGTGTGTGTGTGTGTGTGTGTGTGTGTGTGTGTGTGTGTGTGTGTGTGTGTGTGTGTGTGTGTGTGTGTGTGTGTGTGTGTCACTACATTTAATAAAACACGTATAATCTTTGTATTGTTTGTACATATTTGCAAAGAACGTTAAAATATTTAAAAATTTAGTTAAATACTATAGATCTATAAATAATATAGATCTAAAAATAATTTTAACCATCAAAATAATTAGAATACTTAAACGTTGAAAACATGCCAGGATTGCCACAAAAAATGAATTTTTAAATTTCCTGACTTTTCCAAGTTTTTCAGATAAAATAAAAATGGGAAATTTCCATAACCAATACAAAATATGTAAAAATTTTAACATTTAAAATCAACGATTATAAGAAAACTTATATTATTACAAAAAACGATCAAATAAAATTACTGAATAAAATATAAATTTTAATTTTTTTAATTTTCTTAAAAACGAGTTTTGAACGTATTTAACTATAAACATCAGATATAATATGCAAACAATCATAAAAATTATCTGAAATATATAAGAGTAATTTAAGGGAATTGTGAGTAAAGTTCAAAATTCTAATCTTTTTTATATTTTCCCTGACTTTTTCCATGATCAATTTCAATTTCCCTGATTTTTCCCGGTTTTCCAAGTCTAAATGCTGAAGCAATTCTGAATGCTGTAAAAAATGTTAAAAATCATTTAAGCGTTTCACGAAGTTATTTTGATCCAATAAAATTATTTTCAGATACATCAGATGTATCTAGTAAAATTTTTAGATACTTCAACAATCATTCTTTTTATGTATACATATATTATATACAAGATCAAAAAATACTCGAATCTCATCAAGGATGATTAATTACAACACATCAGAAGGAACTAAAAGCTACAAGTTTATTGCTGCGGCTGATCTGATCAATTCGAAACTACTCCTCTTACCGAAGAGTTATGGTTACAGAAATAAGGCAAAAAAAATTCCCGTCGGCGTTCTCAGCACCGTGAGATTAAACGATTCTAAATTATCATCACACACCGTGTAGAGACACTTTTACGCATTTACGCAACACATTAGATGCTGCGATGCATCAAATGATCACGCGTAAAGGCTGGATAATAATGATAATCATTATTGCGGAGACACGGAGATAATCTTTTTTTTTTCTTCTTCGGTGTGATGCGGAATTTACCGCCGCTCTGACTCGTCGTCACTGAGAGCATGTCTTTTTTGGGGTACAACGACCGCATAGGAGGATTATGTGGTACGTTCCGCCTGAGATAACGACGTAAAGAGATACGATTACGAGCTTATGAAGTACGAGCATGGGCAAAAGGAAAGGAAGAAAACGGAAGAGATGCCGAGACGGATTAAACAGAGAATACATTGCATTCGTTTAGTTCACTTTAGTTTCGAAAACTTGACACACACACATTAATGACAGAATTACACAGAACAGAAATGTATCTTGTTCGAAAAATATCAAAATATACGAATCATATATGTAATCTTATATATTTTATAATCATAAAAAGATTTTTATGAATATAAAACGAGTAAATGCAACACGATATTATTTCTTCCTTAATTTCTTGTAATCACTATTTGAATTTTGAACAAAGTTCTATTTTTTAAATAAAAAAATTTATGGATTTTTATTCTATACAATTATTTAATCAATTATGATCAAAGTATCTAAAATACTAGAATTATGCTTATTAAAACTTTTCGCTAAATTATTATAGCAAGTCATCCTTTAAATTAATAATATTAATAACTATAGAGTAACATTATTTTATATTATAGTGTTATTTTATAAAAATTATTTAGATGTTTAAAGAATTATTCAAAATACTACTTAAATATCTATTAAATCATTATTGTATGTATGTATGTATGTATGTGTGTGTGTGTGTGCGTGCGTGTGTGCGTGTGTGTGTGTGTGTGTGTGTGTGTGTGTGTGTGTGTGTGTGTGTGTGTGTGTGTGTGTGTGTGTGTGTGTGTGTGTGTGTGTGT
>NW_012130085.1:558885-574559 GCF_000143395.1 Atta cephalotes
GTGTGTGTGTGTGTGTGTGTGTGTGTGTGTGTGTGTGTGTGTGTGTGTGTGTGTGTGTGTGTGTGTGTGTGTGTGTGTGTGTGTGTGATAATGATACAGTGTAGAAATCTCAATTTAAAATCATTCCTTTATCATATTCAATATATTTTGTACTGATATGCACAAAGGTATATTCAAACGAGAATTGATTGAAATCTATTGATAAGAATAGAGAGTTCATCCATATTTATAATATTTCGATGACCAATAAATGCAACACACTCCAATATAAAACTATACAACGATTATAAATTTCGATATTAACTGATATTATGAATCAACTCGTGTAACATAAACAATTTTTAAAATTACGAATGAAAATTCGTGATTTATATGAGAACTTACGAAATTATTAATTACTTGGTATTAATTATAAAAAAATAGTTATTTATTATGAATAATAACTGTAATAAAATAATAATATTGTGAATAATTATAAAATAACTACAATATATTGGACAGATGCACTTGTTGATATTTAACAATGAATTGAGATGTAATGAATGGGAAATGATTACGCGATCAATATTGTATAACAGTAAATATTCGTGTGCGTAATTTCAATCGTAAATTAAAAAAAATATCCTTCTTTCGTACATATTTCGAATAACATCTTGCGTTTCATAATATCCCGAAGAAGCGACTGTAAGTTTTTGCGAGAAAAGACCAGACACCGTAATCCACACGAGGTATTTCCGACACGCACATTCGTAACATGCGTATATATACATGCCGTGAAGGCCAATAGGCACTTTTACGCCCACACGACTTACGATCGTAAGAGCTTTTATGTGTCGGTACTCGCCAATACACAGATACCATCCAATGACAACGGCGACGGCGGCGACTGCTTAACGACCGAGAGAACAGGAAGTCGCTGTGTGTACGTACCTACGTGCGTGCATGCGTGCATGCGTGCGAAGAGTCCGGAGAGTTATACACATTCGCAAGAGCATCCGCAAGAGCAGAAGCGATTTCTTAGTAGGAGGAACAAACGGAAAAGCTCGAGAGCCGGAATCGAAGTTTCCGCGCCCGCTTTCTCAGATCTAACGGCTGCCAATCGATTCACCGATTTACGGTAGCTACTTTCTCCGATTTCCAATTTAATCCCTCGCATTGTATCGCGACAGCGAGATATGATGCATCGCGTGCACACGGATTTTCCGCGCGTAATGGATCTTACGCGAGATCACGTAAATCGAGTTCTCGTTTCGAGGGAAGTACGCGGTTTAATTGAATTTCCTTGACCACAATCATGCGGCGACATTCCGTTTCAGTTACCCGCTTCAATAATTACAGTTTCGTGATTGCGTGTGCATTCTAATCGGAGACCATTATCTCTGAACCTGAACGCGTCTTTCTCGCAACGATTTCTCGCAATCTCTCTATCTCCCTTTCAAGTTGATTAAATTAGAAATGATGGTGCAATTAACAGTTCTATTGGTATAGCTAAATTCCCTATAAACGGAGCTATACCGAATTGAACGGATACAATATTCTTCCTGCTTAAGAAGTGCAATTCACAGCTGAAGGATGCGCTGGAGGTGAAAGGCACGACGAGGCTGACTACCAATTAAATCGTACCTTCAAGAGGACCGCCGAGAGACTACGGATAACTCGCGTGCGGCTTGTCTAAGGCGGATTTCTCGACGCGGCTCTATGAGCTTACGAAGTAGCCGCATGGTTTTTGCGGCGCCCGTAGTTTTATGAGGCTAATTTATTAGCCACCCGGACATGGAACATCACGGAACCGTTCCTCGGGCGGTTCTATCTTACGCGCGAGCGCGCGCGCTCCCCGGGAAGCGCAAGAAACCGCTCAATCTTCGTTCCAATCTTCCTAAAGTACAAGTGCTTCGATCCCTGAGATTTCTCCGTGTCGCTTTCTTGCTGAGGAAAGCCGAATACAACAGCATCGTCAATATCTTCAAGGCGGAACATCCAATGTCACAAAATATGATCATAAATTATTGTATACACTTTTTTTCATTCTTGAGAAATGTATATCTTTATGTCATTTCAATTTCTAAACATATCTGCAGTTGTCATCGCAAGTCAATGAAATTATATTACAATTGTATTATTTGTATTATCTTTATCATCGCATTGTTGGAAATGTCTTGAGTCGACGATATAACATTCTAAACCTTTTATTCTATAATTAAGCGTGAATTGTAAGTAATTGCAATTGTAAGAATTGATCAATCACAATCCATAATTTCTTCGTATTCGACTGTGATTGGTCAATTTTTACAACTACACTTACTCAATTCGTAAAATCGGCTTAAAGATCAAATAGAGATAAAATCAAATAGAGATTCGCTTTTAAGTCATAACGCGCATATAAAATTAATACAAAGCGTAGAATGCGATTTACGGAAACAAGTTGTCGAGCAATGTATCTTCCGCTTCCCGAATGCTACCACTGCGTTGTCGTTACTATCTTCGCCGCTACCTTCGCAAAGCGATGACAACCAGCAGAGGCTATCTTATCGGAATCTGCAATCGAAGCGACGCGACGCGTAGCTACGTGTTTTATAGCCGTTACTGTTTCGTGCGTGCACACATAGGATATGCGCAGCACTGCCGCCGTTCGCCGGATCTGCTCGGCAATTCGACGATGTGACCAAGGGTATCATTAGAAATTCGTCTCACTTTTTGCACGGATCAATGCCGGAGGCAGCAAACAATTATGCAATCCGTTGCCTTCCTGGGTTATGCAAAAGAGTGTCCACCCTGTGTAAGTGGGCATTTCATTACTCTCATAATTATTACGTAAATTACCGAATAATTATGTAGTTTTTAATCGGGATCGTCAACCTGAACGAATGATACACATCTCGATAGCCGAATAAAAAACAAGATAGCATTACTGATTAGCTATTATTTTTTCGTTTTAATTCATTATCTTTTTCTTCGGAAAATTATATCGATATTTCTATGTAATTTTATGTAATTTTTCATAACAAATAACAACCAACTGTCTGAAGAAATAATATGTGTTCTAATATTCAAAGAAAGAAATGTATTATATAATATTTTTGCGCATTTAATATTTTATGAAAAGTGTGATAGCTTTAATCATTAAAATTATGTAATTTAATAAAATTATGTAATTTAATATAAAATTTGAAAGAAAAAAATAATTAATAATTTACTTATATTATTTAGTAATATAAAAAGAAAAAAGAAAGAGAAATAGAGAGAACAAATGATAAATGATGAAAGATCAGCCTAAATATCAAAGGGGTTTTATAACAAAAAATCGACGCAGGAAATTACGAAATAAACAAAACTTGCGATGATTTTTATCAAATCAAAATGTGACATTTATGTATTGATTCAATTTTTTATTCAACTCGTAAAGTAAAAGTACAGTTTTACTGAATTCTGTAAAAGTTAAAAGTTAAAATCTGTAAAAGTTAAAATCTCAATGAAAAGCAAAGGCGAAATTCACGCGGTATGGTATTGTGGCGCAAAGGTACCTACGCTTGAAATACATTCGAAAAATTCGATGTAGAGAAGCGGAAGCACCATGGGAGGTAGCATCATCGCGTTCGAAACGATCGTGAAATCGTGTTGCCGCGCGATAGGATACGCGTGGGCCGGCGTTTCCCGTTTCTGTTGGCGGTGCCGAGCTCATACATTCGCGAGATTAAGGCAGAAGGAGATCACGGATAACATGGCGGAGATATATATTGGTGATTTACACGAAGGTTGAGAGTCTGGTCCGAACGGTTGTAAGTCGAGGCCCACAGCCTTCAATCATTGTCAATCGGTTCGGACAGAGCACCGTTATAGTGTCTTCGTGCTATCGTCGTTCCATAGGATACACCTATACCATTCTTTGACAACATTCCTACATCGCCACACAGTCCCGTTCTTCGCGAATATTTGCGAGGGCACATCGCTGACATCATTAGTGTCATATTGTGTACACTGTTAAGTTCGCAAAAAAAAAAAGATTGTTTGTTGTTGCTTTAAAAAAATTATTACAAATGCTTCCTATAATTAAAATCATTTATAACATTATATTGTATAAGGATATTAGCTTCTAATTACAAGTTCGACAATCCTTCGTCATATTAATCCAGCAAATACACATCAAATAATATTATATAGATATATTGTGAGATGTAAGAGATATATATTGTTAGATACAGAAGATATATAGTAGAGATAGAAATATTTCAAGTACGAGATTCTATCGTTTTACAAGACTAGATGATGTTTGTCGTCACTTATAAACATAGATACACTGACGGCGAAAAAGACATGCGACATACAACAGTGTCGCTCGCTAAGATTGCTCTGCTCGTAACCAGAGTCATTGATAAGTAGGATAAGTAAAATCGGAGACTGGGATACGAGAACGCAAAGGATGTTTGATCCAAGCAAATAGATTTTATGAGTCCGACCGTTCGCGTACGTAACAGTTAACTCGAGCGAAATGGCTCTTCATGGCACGTTTTCTCTCAGCGCAGGACGATAAAGCATAAACAACGAATGAGGAAAAAAGTTATATGGGAGAAGGGAAAAAGACAGCCGAGCGAAATACGAGATATAAATATTCGTGAAACATATGTGGGTGCTGGATAGTAAAGCCCCATAGTAAAGATATGTACTAGACCGACAATACAGATGCGCATCTCAAGCAAGAATCTTCTTGCTTAAGAAGCAACTACCTGCAAGAGCACAGAAAGGTTTTTTGATTTTACTGAAGTACCTAAAAATTTAGCTAGCTTTAGATAATTTGTTGGACTATCAAAATAATATTATCTAGAACGTTCAAACTTATTGCTAAAATATCAAAACTTTTTACAATATTGCCCATCATGTAATATTGCCCTTAAGATTTCTACGTAATTAGTTTGATGTAACAAAATTATTTCCAAATCTGTATCTTACTAAATTTTGAGATACTTCAGCAAAATCGTTCTCTCTGTGCTCTGCCGTAATGTAATCTAACGATAATTCAATATGATAACATATAATCTAACGATACAATATTTATTGTTCCTCAACTGTGCAAGTAATAAAAGATCAACCAATCGAGCAGTTTGCAGATTTTAAATCTTGTATAATCCACCCTTACTTTCTTATCTCTTGAGCGTTCGCTATAAACTAAACGTTTCGTAGATAAATTTCGTAAATTTGTTTAATATTAAAGAAAGAAAAAAAGAGACTGTAAGCTATTCATACTTTTCAGCGAAACTATAAAATATTTCAAAATCACATTTTTTTATACATATATTAGAAAAATTTTAGAGGCAATATTCATATGTCACTATCGGAAATTTGTTCGTATTTATTCTTCTGAATACTTCTTGAATTAATTTGGACGTTGTATGCACTAATGGTATTGTTATGCAAATTATCATGGCATCGTTCTTGTGACATTATCTTATCGCAATAGAGCGAACCGCACACTTTGAGTAGCAATCCCGTATTAATGACGACGAGTTCAATTAAACTGTCGTAAACGATGGCTGAAACAACTGTCGATGGGCCAACCCTCAAAGCGACATAACGAAGAAACAACCCCATCTTTAATGTCTATTCTCGTGAATTACTAGCAACCCTTTATATCCACAAGAGAATAAAAGAAATCGAAGCACGTGACCTACACGTGTTTAATTGCGAATTCTGAGGGTACATGATATCTCGAGAGAGCATTCGCGGACGTACCCAACCGATATCTCAAATCTATCAAAGAGGCACACGAGTGCATTAATTAAGACTCCTCGAAAAGGATTAAGGCAATTAAAAGGTAATCTTTCAAATGATTTAAATTTCACAGCTACACAGTACAAAATCTATTAAACAAATTGATTGAAAATTTCAACAATATATTCTATTTCTTGAATTTAAATAATTATCTACACCATTGGAAAATTTGTGTAAAATTTAACACATTAGCACGTATCTCAAATAATCCATACTCAAATTTATGTGTTAATTTAATTTAGAAAAGCATTACAACTAAAAACGTTAATTATAAATGTTACAACTACATATTTGAATAACTTAACTATAATTCAACTAGATAAAATACACTGTAAGCAAAATTGTACGATTGGTAGATCACTTGATGTAATTTTATGACTTTCGATACTCGTGGCATTTTAAAAAGCAAAAAGTAATTGGAATTTTGTAATCATACCCGCGAACAGGGTCCCACATATCTAACCGTACATGGAGAGCATACGCCTGATTACTTTAATTACTTCGCGGAATTACCTATCTGTAAGCAGCTTTCTTTAATTGCACATTTATCGTATCATTTCAGGATAATAATACGCTAATGGCATAATCATCACGTTGTAAAGAAACTTACCGTTTCGGAGGCGACATTCTTGACTTCCGCTAGAAGGACTGCAGCAGGTGAGAGATAAGTCCGGACGAAGTTCTCCAAGTTGCCGTGATAAGCGCAAACTAGGATATCCCGTGCTTGTCTTATCAGTAAATTCATAACACTGTCGCCGTAAATTGGACCGAGCAAATTCCGGACCAGAGAAGCGAAATCCCCACGATTCTGTAACGATAAGCATAAATACAATAAAACAATTCGGTTTTTATATAAAATAATTTTTATATAAAAACTAATTTTCAATTATTGCGCGTTATATAATTAATTTTTGTCCCATGTACAAGACACAGCGAAACATCTATGAAAAGTGACATATATTGTGTGTGAAACAATTATAAAAATATAAAAAATAATAATGAGAAATTTCTTTTAATCAAGAATCTTTCATAAATGCAATGCAAAAATTGTCATGGCTCATTTTGTGGATTACGCAACATTGATCACATGTTTTCAACACATTTCCGGATACCGGAAGCAATCGAGACGGAAAAAATCGATCAGTTTCGCGAATCCATTCACGGAATTACGGTGGCCACACGCAAAATCTGTTACTGACAGTTATCCCCCTCGACATGAGGGTAAACAAGGGGAACATGATTTGGATTCTGTGACAAAAGCTGGCAGAATCTCTGGCCAGGGGCAGCAACACCCACGGGAGAGAAACGTCAATATTCCTCCCGAGCACATCGCTTAAACCAATATCAGTTTAGAACATTATTCCTGAAGCGCATCTGTGCAAAATCATATCAGCTGCATATAGTGCTTCCATTGATATCCTTAATTTGCCAATGTAAACACAGAAGCATGAAATAAACCAATAGCTTTTAAACATTATCGTGATTCTAGAACGTAGTAACAATTTATTATAAGGGCTGGCAATGTCTGAATGGACGCTTTGATTATGCTTTATTTTTAAAAAATTTCTCTCTCTTTCTATAATTAATTTTTTTTGAAACATTATTTTACAGTTTATTTCAAGATTAAATTAATTTTTAAATTAATTATTTTATTAAGTAGAGTAAAAGAGTAAAATCTCTTTCCTTCTATAAATTTTTTGAAAAAATTATCATCTTCTATAATGGTACTTATTTAATATTATACACATAGCAATACGTTTACATATTTAATTACTCAAATTTCAGTTGTTAAAATTGCAAAACGTTTTCTTAACTTCTACAAGTCTCCTAAATCCCCGATAATTCAATAAAATCAACACAAAATATCGCCTCAACCTAGATCTCCATAAATAGATACACGTTTCCAACAAAATTCCAATTTAAGCGACCAGTTCTCCGCATACCTCCGATAAAAGCAGTCTCTTTTGCGAAACGTTGATATTGCGCCATTTGCGTAATCTCTCTGGCATCGCTTTCCCACCGAGATTCGAATACCAACGTGAACAAGTGGCTGTGTCGCCTTGCGTCCGATGTGGGTGCATTATATCGAGCCGCATCACCGCTTCGAAGTACATAAACATTGAGGTTTAGCAAGGGTATGCGAGAAACAGGGGAAGACCTGCGCGGTGTAACCATTATACGTTTGCCTGATCGCCCACGTATTTCCGCCCTCATAGTACGGATGGTTGACCACAATGCGATCGGCAGAGTGTTGAAAGCACGACTTGTCTTTTCGGAGAAATGCACACCGCCGCCAAGAGTTTCACGTGGGATTTGGGTGATCGAGAGCGAAACCGGATGTGGCAAGTATGTACGAGTAGTACAAAAAGTGTGACTATAATAAACAGATTACGACTGCGTGCTCTCATGAATAATGTTCTTTATTTAAATTCAAGTAGAATTTACTTCGGCAAAATTTTAAATTGCTAAAGCTCATTTATTTAGACAATTAATTTATTAAAAATTAAAAAATTATCAAAAAATGGAGTTTCAAAAAGCATCACTTAAAATTGATTGAACAATCTATAAATGAATAATGGATTTTTTCTGAGATATTTTATACAATAATTTATATATTTTTAACATGAAAAATTTATCATAAATATAATAATCTATACAAAATTTAGACATCGTGAAATTTAGATCAAATATTAACAAGAAACTCTTTGAGTGAAAGATGTTTTAAAAACGAAACTTAATGATATACATAATTCATCTAATCTAATAACAAATATTAACAGATATTATACACAATTATTCACGTTGGTGTGTCATAAATTTAAAACATTACTAGCTGGGTTATAATTACTTCAGATTGTCAATAATTCTTGTTCTGTCACGTAGTGCCATCCCACGGGGTGTGCCGATCATAATAACAGACCGACACGAGTCAGTACCAATATTTGACCACCCAAAATTTATGGGAAAGGGTAAGGCGGCATTGTGCATAAAGGACTCGTTAGGGGAGGCGCGCATCTCCCGCAGGGGATTCGTAGGGATGAAAACGGACACACAGTTTGGATCCGCATATAAATTAACCGCGATTCACGTGGCAGTGGTTTTAATCGTCTACCTTATGAGCACACGTTGTTTATTAATGTGTTTACTCGTGTGAATAGGCAAACCGTGATTTACTGTGGCCTATTCACGTGCTCAAGTGCTAATGCGAAGTGGTGTACGAGGGAAGAGTTTAACGTTCTTTTCTGAGAAAAGAGAATTCACAAAACGCGAGAGACTACTACAATAGGACTAAAACTTTATGAAATATCTGCTCCAATGAATCTACAAATTGTTCAAAAATTAAATTATACATAACAAGACTACATTATAAAAATAATTGTAATTATCAATAAATTGTATTACTTTTGATTAAAAACAAAAAAGTAATAAAATTTATTGATAATTACAATTTTTAATAGAGCTTTTTCGAAAGCTTTGAAAAATGCATTTAGAAACAAAATATAAAAAACTGTTTCAAAACATTTATAGATATACGATTTATCAATAGCACGAAAGTGTTAAAAATATACTAGTATTTTTATATATATATTATTGGGTTGTCCGGAAAGTTGTTGGGTTGTTCGTGCCGATTAACCTATATAATTTAATAAATGTATACTAAAATTTAAATCTTCTGCGTTTCAATTTTCCTTCAACATCGGCACGAACTTTCTGGACAATCCAATAGATAATAAAAATAACTACTTAAAAATATAATTTTAATTATTTTTATTAAAACTTCTATAATTCATTAAAAAATTAATAGATATCCATAATAAATTCGAAAGCAACAAATTCTTTTTATATGCATCTTGTTTCTCATGTAGTTTATGTTATCGCATAAACGATGCATGTACTACTTAATGCAAAAGCATAAGAAAAAAAAGGACCAAAAATTAATGAATTTGATAACTAAGATGCATCTTATTGTACTATGTTGAGCACTGTGTGCTCAGAAAAAAAAGATATTTGTTCCCCATTTTTTTGTATGCACTTGAGCTAACGTGATGAAGACAAAACATTCCATCCGTGAAATTAGAATCATGCTTTTATATTGAGGTAGGGTCTTGATTAGTTCCTTTGTTTAGTAGTCCGCCTTGTACCTTGTATAATAACGCTCATGAGCTCATCGTGGACGATTTGCATTTTGATCGATGGAATCTCATTTCATAGCCGCAAAGCTATATGGAATTTTAGACAAAAAATATTTTTTGACGTAGAGATCGGGGGTAACACGAAGAGAACGAAATAATATGCTATCAATGGATTAAGAAAGAATCTTGTGAAATTTCAAAAATATATTAAAGGGATTTTAAAGGGAGAATAGTGAATAAAATAAAAGTAATGTAAATAAAAATTACTTGATTAAATTTTCTAAAAATTTATGTCGAATTTAATAAAAACAGAAAATAAAGATTTTTTCTAGAAAATAAAGTTTTTCAAGCTTATATATAATTAAATTCGCACATATATGATTCTTCACATATTCGATATGAAATTCAAAATCATAAAAAGTAATTTTGGAAATATAAAAAATATAACAATAATAAAAACAAAAATTGAGATCAAGCTATCAATTTTATATAGATATATATTGTGAAGCGATTCCTGAGAATAATGCTAAAATGAATGGCTAATGCAGTGGATTAAATTTTGACGCAGTTAAGCGTATTTAGTCCGTGAAAGGGTCCGTGACTCCCTAGAATATTGATCAAGTCTCTCAGTTCCCCATTACATTACGTGTGTCGAATTTCAAATTAACCCAGACGCATGTCAAATTCGTCTCATGCACACGCTTACAACGCGTTTACTTGTTTAGTCAGCTTCCGAATTTCCCATCGTTTTGCGTACGCACCCCCTCTTATCTATTACAGAGGATTTATTATTCAAACACACATGCCTTAGATAAAAAGCTATTCAACATTTTCTCATAAAATGTACTATAGGAGATAACATCTATCTATAGTGTCAAATTTAATCTAATTTAAATCGTCATTGCTCCTACTCAATATACTCAATTATTTTATATTAAAACAATGGTTAAATTTGAAACTATAGTGTCAAATTTAACCATTATTTTAGTATAAAATAACGATATAATAAATAGGCGCACTTAAATTAGGTCTTTGACACTATAAATTTAACAGTGGACATTTAAATATTGTTTGACATTAAAATCTCTTTAGTTAGAATGTAACAAATCGAAAATTGCTATATTCAAACATACTAAATTAATAATTCGCAACGCAAAACTACTGCGTACTTTACGTATCCAAAGATTCAACGAGGATTAAGAAAGTAGTACATGTATGTTACGAAATATTAAGAACCGCCTGGCATGGGGCAACTCTCGACGATATTTTCTCGAGCGTGTCTGTCGACCGCCCATACAGCCAAGCCAAGCCAAGCCAAGCCAAGTCAAGCCAAGCCAAGCCAAGCCAAGCGTATTGTATTCCCGCGAGCGCGATACGCGCCGCGACGCGACGTTCCGATAATTATCGAAAAATGCGCAAGGGGTCGGCCGTCATTAATTAAATAGCCGTACAAATACGGGGGAAACCTATCGGAAGCGAAACGGCCGCACGCCGTTACACAATACACCAGAAGCAACCGCAATATCCATCAATGCTACGCTCTGTTCGGAGCCACGATAATGCAACGGACCACCGTTGCGAGCCGTTAGAGAGAGATTCGCGAAAGGGAGGCTGAGTCGCGCGAGAGAGACAGAGAAAAAAAGAGAGAAAGAGAAGAAGCCGGGAGAGGTACGCAGCATGGAAACGGGCATTAATCAATTCGCGCACGTGGAAAGCAGCGGCGGTTTAGCGGGACGGAGCGGTGCCTCACTTGGCTTAATAAAGTTGCAAATCGTTTCTGCGCATGTACACGTCGTGATTAGACGCGTGACACGCGTTACGCTATCCGCGTGCATATCTATAAGAAGACCGTTTACACTCGTTTAAAAAGTACCACGTGTCTGTCCGTCACGTTCTCCATCGTAGCAACATTCTCTCCGTCGTACGAGCGAACCATGATACGTGAACGCCTCTTGCAACTTTTTAAATGTCCGACAATTAAAAAATCGGCCTACTATACGCGTTATAAAAGCAGATAAGAAGTTCGATATGATCATTTCTCGAATCAGAATTTAATTAAACAGTCGGTTCACTCATGATTTTTTTCACAATATCCAGCAATCTGATTTTATTTAATATATTTCTTGGGAAATTGTCCATTTTTCAAAAAAATATATTAAATTAAATCATCGTTGCACAAATTATGTCACTTTAGATTGTCGGAAATTGCATGATAAACGAAAAATTTATGAGTAAACCATTTAAATTATAAACTATGATGAACATTAGTATTTATCGTATAAAATATCAAACAAATGCAACCCATTACTTGTAAAGACTAAATTTGTTAAAAATATTATCGTCGCCTCGCTTGTTGACTTTATAATTTTCTTTTTATATATTTCTAGTTTCTATGTACATCACATGTATTTAAAAAATTAATGTATTTAAAAAATTTTTATTTATTAATTTTTATAATTTGAAATTTTATTCTAATTTCTAGATTTTATTTCACAACAATGAAGGACGAAGTAGCATATCAAGCGCTTTCATGACCTGACATATACTCGCTGCAATCGAACGGCTCGAGGACATTATCCAGAGTGCATCAACCGCATCAAAGTTGATAATCTGACACGTACATTAATCATTGTCAAGCAGGACAGAAAATCATAATCACGCGGAAACAAAACGCACGTAAAAGTTCTATAATTACAGAAGATGTATCTTCCTCTGAAAGGTTATACCAGAAGTTAAATTGCACACTGTATATTATTTAACCATCTCTCAGACAAGGTAAATCAGAATTACTAAAAACAAGAACGTTCTAAAAGACAGCTAACTGTGAAGAAAAGATATCAATATATTTTTTCATCTCTTTCTACAAAGAAGCTCATTTTTTTTATTTTTTTTTATTTAAACGCAGGGAATCTAATTCTCTCTCTCTCTCTCTCTCTCACTCTCTCTCTCTCTCTCTCTCTCTCTCTCTCCCTCTCGGAAAAAATCAATTTATTAATCTTCACATAAATTACGGGGAAATGTCATCGTACGCAAGCACAGTTATTAGCGAAACCGAGAAATCCGTGAGTTACCTTCTCGTAACAGCGTTCGCGCGACGAAAGATTAGTCGTTACCACGGGTCGCAGCAACGGGTCACGGCTGCCACGGCACCCTGTATATAGAACGATGACGTCACCATGGGTTACCTACGAGAGCGAAGTGTGTATAAAATGCATCCGGTGGGTGTGTCGCTCCCATACCCTTTGTAACTCCGACTGGCGCTAGGAGCGACGAGGCCGCTATTACAAACGCTGTTCGCCGCCGTTTAACCGCCGCACGAAAGGGAAGGTAATCGTGCGCGCACCGCCGCGCGCGACCGTATCCCATTTTGTCAGCTTTAAATTCTGAATCTATCTGGGATCAATGTCGCAATCTTATCTTCAAGGCAGAAATTCAGTCTCTCGCTTCTATAGCTTTCTTCAAAATCCAAAAAGACAAAAACGAACATCTTCTCGCGAGACTAAAAGGTTCACGTGTCTGTTTAGCATGAGGCAATTCTCTTTAATTTAATATAGTCAAAACTATTCGTTTCGCCATAACAGGAGGTAACTACAAAAGTTATTAAAAATAAAATCAGAATTCTAAATAATTTATGATTTCCATGAAATAATACATTAGTTTCACAGGCACACACGGTATATTCATACGAGCGAAGGAAGAAAGAAATGAGACTCAAAGAACTAATCGTGAGCGGAGTAAGCGCTTTAATTCCTATAACTGCATGCTTAATTTGCGTTACACGCTAAATCGCGTGACGCTAAAAGATAGAGGAAACGATCTCGGATCGCGCGTCAGTACCGCGCAACAACTTCCTGAAGATCGGTTCTTCAGGGTCCGCGTCTATCATATGTGTCTGCGTAAGAGAAATTTACTCTCGAATTAAAATTACTTTCGATAAGTTTTTGCCCACAGACGCGTTTATAGAAGTAGTAATTTAAGCGACTACTAAGACATCTCTCTTTTTTTTCTCACTAAATTCGATGTTTATTAATTAACATTCAGTAATAATCGACAATATGATCTATTACGTCAATAATAATGTCTTCTTGTTAGCGAAGCCAGAAATCAGAGTGCAAACGACATAAGCAAGAAAGACGGTAAATGAGAATTGAGAATGACATTTTTCACTCTAAAGTTTACTTTAAAAAGTAAACTTAAAAAGAATCGAAAACCTGATCTCACAATCGCATTTTCTACCTTTATTTGTTGGAAAGTAATTCCAGGACAAAGAAGTAATTCCAGTAATAAATACTCACGCATACTCGTATACTTACTGCATATGTATTTCGAAATAAATTGGGGAAAGTCAAATAATGTCGAATAACAGAGACGATAATAATGGAGATGTGACAGATCGCACGAGACGTTCATTTATAAATCCCTGTCGTTTAACTCTCTCCGACTGTTCGAAAAATTCCGGAAGTTATTCCGCGCGAATTGGATTGATATTCTCTCTTGGAAACCCGTTCTTTACAGAAAGAAGTATCTTGCGAGACTTAATGACAGTTATTTGGCCGCGTGCGTTTCGCGATGTTGACGAGGGTACTTACACCATTTCATTTGTTTCTATAGTATGATTCATGTGAAAATAGGCAACGAAGAATACTGTAACTACTTGAAGAATGTTGAAAGAAAGCTCGCCGCCGACAAGGAGAGTGTGCTCGCAGTATACTAATTAGCACTAATAAATACTAATCGAGTGAGTCACGAATAATTGCCGTTCGTGTTATCCAACTGTAACGCGAACGGCACTTTGCATGCGAACGAGCTTACCGTCGTCCACGCCTGCAGAAAGTCGATTTCGTTACATCAACGCCACGATAATCTCCCAATTCCCTTAAATCGCGTCATTTTCGAAACAGCGTCGATTAACCAGAAATCAGGCGCAATAGTTACGTAATAGAAAATTCTACCGCGACAATGACGGGCCGTGTCGCAAAATGAATCTAACCGAGAGAAATGACCCGATAAAATCGTGCAGCCAAGTGCTCGTATATTAAAACACGTATGTACGAATCGTCAACGTAAAGGCTTCTAAAGGTTTTTATCGCGCGGCACTCTTTCATCTCGTAGAATATTCATTTCATCTAACAACGAGCCTGTGATATAGATAAACATAACAGTTATCACACAGGTAGATAGCAGATTATCACTTCGTATTCTTGTACCCTGCAGATAAGAATGGCAGATAAAAAGTGGAGTACATGCATACAGGTATACATATAAAGAACACGAAAAGTCTATATGAAGGAAGATAAGGATAGGAAGAGCCGAGGGGTTCCGTTCAAGCATCGCTATTTTCCGCAAGCAGATTACTCTGGCTACCTCACCCGTGCGAAGGCAAAGTAAACTTCTCCGGTTAAAAGAAGAGAAAAGGGAGAGACTTTCACCTCGACCACGGCCTCGCGCGCGCTTGGCACGACGATCACGAAAGATCCTACTCTCGTACATGAAGGAGAAGATGAATCCCTCGGCGCGCGCGAGCGGCGGGCAGCTCTTCAAACGGAACAGCACGCGGAATGAAATTCCTCTTCTACCGGCGCGGACCAGCTCGGCTCGGCGCGGTGCACGGAAACGTCCCTCCTGGCGACTCGTAGGTGGAAACTCGAGTCTCGTGCTCGTACCAATCGACCACAGGAGCAACCACCTCTTGAGTGGCATGAGAGGCGAGTGCACCATGTTCGCTCGTCCGCTCTCACTCTCTTTCTCCGTTTGTCTCTCTCTCTCTCTCTCTCTCTC
>NW_012130085.1:574579-609607 GCF_000143395.1 Atta cephalotes
ACGACCGACGACGACGTACGTAACCGACCGTACTACGGTACGTCGGACGTACGTAGAGTAGGACGACGTCGTCGTCGTACGTCGTCGTCTCGTCCTCTCCTCTCTCTCTCTCTCTCTCTCTCTCTCTCTCTCTCTCTCTCTCTCTCTCTCTCTCTCTCTCTCTCTCTCTCGCTTGCTCTACCTCTTCGCTTCTTTCTATCTTCTCAGCTTTTTCCGCTTACTCCGGCTGCTTTTATTAACCCTGAACCAACCATACACGCTTCTGGCAGCGACGATACTGCAAATATTTGTCCACCGATTCTACGTTCACAAGCGGAGTGGAAGCGGAAAGGTCGCTGCCCTTCATAAACGTCGACAGCCGTGATGGAAATTATTGTAAATCTGTATGCGGAGTGATTCACGCCACAAGAATAGAAAACTATCAATTGTCAAAATTTTTCAATTAAACAAAAAAAAATAGAATAAATGAATATGAAGCGGATATAAAATTAAGAGTAATATTAAAAACAAATGCAAGATATAAATTAGTAATAAAAAAGATGTACGCATTAATAAAGTCATTGTATCATACTCTAGGAAGAACTATAAATTTACATATTCACAAAAAAAATAATACATTATCGCACATTACTCATATACATTAATTATAAATTATCCTCTTTATACACACGTCAAACATACATTTAAATATATTTCTTGAATAATATATTCGGAGAAATTAATAAATATAAATATAAAAATCTAATAATATATCTAATAATATTGATTCTTCGCATTATATTATTATTCGCATATATTCGCATATATTAATATATATATATTAACAAATTATCTAATACGAGCAAGACTTATAGTGTACCAAAATTCTGAACCTTTTCTCGAATAATATAAATAACCCGAAAATATTTATTGTAAAATAATTTATCCTATAGTGTGTGTAGACTAAATAATGAAGCATGAACCCAACTGAAAATTAGAACGAGACATTCTGTAGCAAAACTTCTTTGTTTCTCAAGTGGATTAATCAGATTTCACCGCAAAACCTCATCAAACCCCATAGTGCAACGTTAACTTAAATTACCGGTATAATATCCGTGGACAGTTGCGACAATAATCGTGATTCAGATTTAAGGTGCGATTAGGCCTAAAACGTGACTGCCAATCACTGAAATATTAGGCTAACTTCTAGAGAAAGACCAAAAAATAGCAACAATGATTAGCAATAATTTCCCGATAATCATAGTGCACTTCAGTTTCGTCTTACGAAATTATTAATTTTATGCTTATGAGTGAATTACGGCGCTCAATTGCGATAGAAAGATCATCTTTCATTAGGATTGCTTTGTTATAAGAGCAACAACCACTTTTGTGTGTGGTAAGATATCTTTGATGAAATCGAAATATCCTTGCCTGACAATCTCGATCGTCTCGATCAAAATTTAACACAAGAAATTCATCAACAGCATATTACAACTTTCCCTGTCCAAACACTTCCGCATCGACGAGAAAGTTAACACCATCGATGATTCTAATCGCGATATCTTTTCAATATTATATTTTTACCGAAAACGTATTAAAAATATTTTGTACTACTGCATTTATCTCATATCCTTGTATTAAGATTGAGATGTTATTAGCTTCCCTGATAGATAACATTATTATGACACAAATTATATTTCGATTGTTACTCTGCAAAATATTCATATTACTTTATCTCTCCCTTTCCTCAACAAGCAGTTATACATGCATGGTAGAAAGTCAGAGGGATTTCTTTCTTCCCGGCATTTCTTTCTTTGACGCATTTACAGTCGATGACATCAGTCTTTCTAAACAAAGCAAGTCTCTCCACGAAGGCATACAAAGTGTTGTACGAAAAAAAATAACGTCACGTTCACGTTCGTTACTGTCGCCTTGCGACAGAAACAGAAGGATGACGATCGCTCAATCGGAATTTCAATTCATTTGCCGACTCGTCCTTTCTCTCTTTCTTTTCGTCTCTCTCTTTCTCTATCGGCGCGCCCATTTACGACATATTACACCTGGTAACGGACGCGAACATACCATGAAAGAGGAACGGGTAGCTCATTCGCGCGAATAATTAAGCGAGACCACCACCCATGCGGCATGTCTCGAGTTCTGAGCGTGCCTATCAACGCGTATAATTATCTTGTGAAAGATAATTAATCATCACCCTTAAAATCAAAGAAGCAGAGATTTACTATTTCAGAAAGAATGCTTTAAAATAAACAGTTCTAATATATTGCACTGAGATAAAAAATAGTCCTGGCAACTATAAAGTGACAAGTTTTAATTTAAGTATATACTTGCAACAAGTTTTTACAAAGTAATAAGAACTAAAGTAGTACTGAATACTATATTTTTAGTATACTATTATTTATAATAGTATACTATTATTTTTTTACAATATTCAATTACTTTATCCTTATTATTTTACAAAACTAATTGCAGATACTTAGAGTTGTCAATTTATAGTTGCCAGAACTTTTTTTTTCTTTCGGTGTGGAGATTAGAAAATGAAGAAAGTCTAATTCAATATTACGCTATTTAACCGGCTATTAAAGATAAAGGTTGTTGGTTGTTGTTTCTTTATAGGTAAATGACATGCAACAACACGATTTCTTGTTACTGCTACAACCCCTAATAACAAAGCGAAGCAATCATTCTCGCGTCATGTTTTAAGGCTGGCTTCCTCGTGACGGCAATATTTCGTGTCACAATAACCGGTAGCAGCAGTGCATATACGTACGCGTTAAGGATCGGCACGATAATCGCGCATGGATCTTTGTAAAACTGAATAATGGAGCACATTACGTTAGCGAACGACTCCGATGGTATTACATTGTACATTGAAGAACGAAATAAACGAAGAATATCGAGGACGCGTGAGAATAGAAACATCTCGTGAAGAGGAATGCGTCTCCTTCCCATCTCTTTAATCGGTGCCAACTGTAGTTTCACTCTGGAATTTATAATCCCTAACACGACGGCGTTATATGAACCTGTCGCCGCTAATGACTTCGGCTATGCAAACGGCCAATGGATTTTGAGAAAAAAAAGGGCGAGATCTCGCCTCGCATGAAAGTGAGAATCTACTCTCGCCCCTGCGGACGCTGCGATTAGTATGCGATTAAGTCCTGATTTATGACGGCCGTTAAACGCCTAGATGCGATTGATTTCGTCAATGTCGGCGATCGTTTCCAAAGAGCTTTTCGCTCGCGGCGCGTTGGTGATCAGCATCACGTTGGGCTACATCGTTAATCGAGATCAGTGAAATCAATCCTGAGACTAATCGAGAAGAAAAAAGCAAATACGAACACGTCGTTATAGAAATTTGTTGTATGATTTCATATATACTGAGCATTTTAACTACAGATTAATGTAATAACTGATAAAACACTAAAAGTGCGCCGAGCATATAGATCCGTGTTTTCACCGAGTTAAACGTTGCTGTCCGAGTCTGATATTCGCTTGACTAATACGGGGGATTGCTTACGGCAATGAGAATCAGACAGCCACATTTAACGTTAAACGTACACGGACTGTCGCGCGTGTTGCTCCATTGGAGCATAGTGAGCGTGTTCAGTCATATGCTTTTTCGAGGGATTGACGCGATACCTTTTGCAACAAAAACCCGACCGAGTAGTCGATATAGCTAACAGTGTGGGTGGCACATACCCGTTTTCCTCCTCGTCGTAGTATAATCCCTTAAGGAGTTAATACCATGCAAATAGATCCAACAGAAACGAAAGGCGAGAACGGCCTTTATAACATATTAGTTTGCGAATTTAAATAGGTCGACGTGAATAGTTGCGTTTTCATTGCCATTTCTAGAATGAAACCAGACCAACCTTAGAAAGTGAATACTGGCGAAAGAAAAGGAAATAGGAAATGATACAATTGTTTTGTGTTCTGTTCAAAGTTCTACTTACAATAAAAATCAATTTTTATATTAACTATAAAAACCTGTAATTAAAAATAAATTAGAAAATTTTAGAATTTGCCTACACTGAAAAAATAGATTGGCTACTGCAGCCGATTTTGGATTGCAGCAACTAATTTTTTATTGTGTTAACCTATCCGCTAAGAAATAGAATTTCGATAGGCTAACGCAATTAAAAATTGACTGCTGCAACCAATTAAAAATGCTATGCCATATTCAGCCAATATTTTCTTTCAGTGCATTTGCATATATGATTTAAAATGACACCTTGCGATGCAAATAATATAAAATTAACACATAATATTACTATAATATATAATTTTATACGTATATATTTTTATCTATAAAAGGAAATTAATTGCGGAATAGAGTTAAGAATGTCAAGCATAATTATATAAGCCTTTCGCCTTGCGAATATGTTCGATGTATTTCTCAGCATATTAGCGCCCACGTGCCTCTATGATAAAGTATAGCTCCTTGAAGACATTTGCAGTCGAAGCGATATCATACCTCACAAAGTAATCATCTATGCGGAATCCAACGCGCATCTACCGGCCGACTGCTGATGAATCATGAAATTACAACGCGGTCGCGCTCCTGTCATATCGCGTTTAACCCTTTCATTCTAAAAAGACGACTACAACCGACTGACATATTATTACGCACGCTATGAATGACCACTGGTCGATCCAGCTGGAACTAATATCACGAGACAACTTCACATGAAGTTCATAATAATGATTAAATTTCATTCCTATTTTTAAAATAAGATAAAATATTATAAGATTGCGTTTTATAAAGTGGCTTTTAATGTACTTTCACATAAAAAAATTTTTAGAATTGATGCTAAATTATTATAAATCAAATATTTCATCAATTATTTTATAATATCTCGATTAAATCATTCAAATAAACAATCTAAATATATCTTTAATATTATAGTAATAGAGATTTATGTAAAGTGTATCGATGTAGTAAAGTATAAAAATAAATTGTGATGTTGAGTAAATGAGCTAAAAATTTATAAAAATTGAGTATTATATAAAGAATAAAATATTAATTACATCATGTATAGATCCTCGATTTTAAATGGTCAAGATCATTTTTAATAACATAGAATTAATAAATGTAAAAACATATCAATAGAATAGATTGAAAGAAAATTTTGTCAATGACTAATACTGCTTAATATATTAAAAATATTTTCGAAACAATAGTATTCGACTTTTTGTAAAAAAAAAAAACTATCAATTAAAATTGCTTGTACTTGTAATTACACATCAGAAGTACTATCTGATTATAGTAAGTAAATATTGAGTAACGAGTGGCATGCGAAGTCGGCAAGAGATAGGAACGTGTAGGTTCTCTGCTAGCAATTATCTTTTCTTGCTATTCATTTGATGATCCGAATGATATCGTGTATCTACTTACATGTCGCACCGCGGCTTAGTTCCTATTTCATCATAAGACTTGACTCATCAGACTGCTACACAGCGTATCATAGCGTATACACAGCGCGGAAATCTATCCGAAGCTCTCAACAACGTGAAAATATTTATCCGGAATTTTAACAGCAAAGAGAAAATCAAAGAAAATTACAGTTTTTTTTATAAATTGATCACGTATCGATATACTATTCTAATAAAAAATATAACAAGTATCTTTTTAATAAAAATTTTTTTATAAAATCAATTTTTATTTTTTCTTTATTGTTTTCTTAAAGTTTGAGATTTTAATAGTTCTAAAATATTTGTTTTAATTCGCAAATTTTACGAAGTTACAGGATTTTTATTATAAAATATTATTAATTATCAATAAAATTTACATGTGTCATTGATATTAATATTTTTCTTAATCCTCCGTTATAAAACTTTCGTTTATAATCTAGGTTGAATGTCAGTGTAGATTTTTATATTACTCCGGACTGTATAAAAATTAAAAAAAATTCTTACATACTTATGAAAGCTTTAACAAGTTTTTCCTGTCATAGAAGTTAGATTGTATTTTACTTATTTTTTATAGACTTAAATTTTTTAACCAAAATATACACAATTTTAAGAAATCAACTGTACCTTTAAAGTCCAACATTACCGGTGGAGGGTTAATATTCTAATTTGATCGATGAACTGTAGACGAGGTAAAGGTCAAATCATATAGAGGAAAACTTAACGCAATACTCGAGAAATTTAAGAATCAAGTTTGAGTCTTGTTGCTAGCATAGCGTTTCTCCGCGACTTGAGAGATGACCTTTAATTGCGGTGCCAGATACCGACATGACCTCGAAGAACGCCAACTATCGGGAGCTTTCGCGTCTAGAAGAGAGGATAGGACCCGCTAGTAGCTGGATGAAGAAGGAGGAGATGATGCGGGAGGAGGATATGATATCCTCCCGTCGTTCCAGGACTCGATTGAGCCGTCCAGGTGAACGTTCCGACACACCAGGACGCCAGAGCGGACTTTAATGAAGAGAGACATCCAGCGTCGCGATGCTTGACGGACTACAAGCGTTGCTAACGTGGCAACGATCCCTCTTCCTTGTCGTCTTATTCCTTTCCCATCTTCCCGTTGCTCATCTTCTTCTTCGTCCACCTTCACGGACTTTCGAGCGACCCTTCGCGCCTCGACCGCACGTTCGGCTTTCTTTGCCAAAGAAACCGCTAAGGTGCGATCAATTTGCTGCCAGGTACTTTCTATCGGTCACAAACGCAAAAAAGGCAGACATATCTTACAAAGGTATCTTAGATCAGGAAAAAAAATCAAGTGAATCTTTTTTCATTATCCTTATTTACTTTAAGATACAAAAAATATAAAAATCAAATTTTAAAATAAAAAATTCTTTTGGAAGAATTTAAATAAAATAATTTTGCTCGATAAAAAATATTTCAATTCTCAGAAAAGGTCGTACGTTCGTTATCTTACGAAATTCTTCAGCAAAATTAAAGTTTAATCCTATCCGTTGATCATCGTTGAGCGATATCGAATATCGGCAACCCTTTGTATCACGAAGATAAATACACTGTTCCACTTTCCTCGCGGCGCAATAACGGCGTGTCTTTCCGCGTTAGGCCCTTCTCCGTCGGGTTACATCCCGTGAACTTCAATCATAACGGCAGAGTCAGCGCCATAAATTTGTCACAACGTACGGAGATAGTGCGCGAGACCGTACACGGTATGTACGGTACACGCGGATGGCGCACGATCCTGTCGTGCCTGTGTCGAGCGATAGAGTCACGGGCGAGGCGAGGTGAGGGGGTCTAGGACGTGGCTACAATGTGGAAAATGTCATCTTCGTGGCGGAAGAGGAGCCTCGACGTGTGCTCCAAGCGTGGGATGTGGGTCGCGAGGTCTGGGTGTGATCAACATCGGCAAAAAAAAGAAAGGAGAGGAACAAGGCACACACGGTTGCAGCGTCTGTACAGTCGACGTTGGAAGGCGTGACCCCCGGGGACACTCACGTCACACCAATAATGACCGGCTATTACCTAATACCCCCGTGCAAGGGCCGAGCCTATGATTTTCAATGCTATACGAACAAGTTACCATTGATATGATACTGGCGTTGACATTGCACTCACGATCGGCAGTTGATTGAGACTTCCATGCGCGATGTAGACGCAATGTGTTTCGAGAAGTTTGTATATTATGAAAAACATAATTTAATTAATTAATACGTGAATTGCAAAACTTGAAACAACACAATTTTTAAATTAAAAATAAGAATTTTTGTAAAAATTATATCTATTCATACAAAACATTTCTCTCAATATAACTTCACAAAATCACTGTGAGAACGCATTAAGATGCGCATTAAGCGCAGATAACAAAATAATTTTCCTAAAACTCTTTCCCATTCTTTTCAATTTGTCATCTATATACCTATATACAGAATATTCTATGAGAAATTTTCATGAATTTTAATGTCGATTAACTATTTACCTTTCTTTAGAGAAAAAATCAGAAATAAATAAAATATTATAAACCATACATAGTTAATAAATACTTACAAAATAATAATAGAAGAACGGAATGCGAGAAGATTGAAATAAGAGACACGAAAATAGTGTAATAAAATTTATAATAGTTTCAATTAAAATAAAAAATACATTAAATTTATTAACTGTACTTTTAAATTCTTCATCTTAGGTTAACAACACACGTTTCATGACGTGATCCATTAGATTTCTCTGACTAGAAATGACTAATTCAATTAGTAAGCACAAATCAAACATAACTCGATTGTAATTACGCTGAAGAATTATAAAGGTGACGTAGTTTACGAGTGAAACACCGCGCAAGGTACTTGCGATCGATCACTCGTAATACATAGTACCGTAGCGCTAGAATATAGGCCAAGCACGTTGCACGCATACGAAACACGAAAATAGAAGCATGCAAGGTTTGCCCCAAATGCAGAGTGATTCTTCATTGTGAAACACGCGCGATCTCGAGGAAATGAAGTTTTGCTACCGGACATTAATCGATCGTACACTGCAGTCTTGCGGAATGTGTAAGTAATACTACATACCACAAAGACTCGCCAACTTGAGTTAGAGATGGTAACAAACTAAGGTTCTATATATACATATATGTATATATGTATATATATATATATATATATATATATCCTTTTTACGTTCTTACATCTAAATGTATATACATATACACTATGCAACACATGCTGTTATGTAAAGATTGATTAATTAATAAATTATACCAATATAAAGAAAAGATTGGAATTGATTATTCTAAACTTCATCATAATCATAGCTTTCTCCTCTTTAAATCAATTATTATGACAATATCTTGTATAATCAACATAAGCTTTGGGCGCTCACGCGCTGTAAATTTCATTTTATCTTCCTTCCGCATACAATGAACGATAAAGATAGAAGAAGCTTACAACGTGCGAGCGCCCAAAGCGAACATACACTTAGCATCAATCAGACAAATATCTTGTTTTCACAACAACATGTCGAAAATATATTACTTTGATTATCCAGAGGAAGGAAGCAAAGAAAATATTGCTTGTCTATGCACAAGTGATTTCCATACATTTTAAAATGTTATCTTGCTTCGAGTTTGATTTTACGATCTCCATTTGGAGTTTCTCACGAGGGAAATCTTCGAGAGACCGAATGGAACTCATATATCGCACGGGGACCATTCCCTTGCAATTCGCTCACATTGGAGGTCCGCGTCCCGCATGCAACAAACAATCCATCCGACAGATGTAACCGTTTGCCCCGACCTCGGCGATGACGCGAGCCATTAATTACCGGAAACGTGACCCGCTCGACGCGCGGCAGTGACACGCGGCGGCGGCATGAGAGACGGTGTATACGAGATCGGATGTTGGCTTGGAAGATATCATCGTATCACGACTATCACGAGAGATCCGCGCTACGACGAGAGACGTCCACCGTCAAATCACTTTCTCCCGCTGAACACGTCCCAGACGGTTCTCATCTGTCAGAGCAGGGGCGCTAACGGGCGAACCGATCAGTTTTCGATCCCCGCCTGGGACACCACAACGCTCGGAAATCGATGGATCGTGCTGTCGCTTAGCCTGAGAGAAACGTCTAGACTGACTGCGCGAACGACACGTCCTCCTTTTTATAGAGTCGTGCGATGAGTATAACGAATGAATGAATCGGTTCGCGCAAATAATTCGCGAATAATTCGATCAATATGTGACACAAGAAAGTAACAAAAATATTTATTTAAATTTGAATCGATATTTATTTAAATTTTTAAGTCTCAAAAGTAAGAAAATATCACTGATATATATAAATAAAAATTTTTCATCATCTTGATTCTTATTAGCAAAATATATGTACAGCAAGCAGTACCTTTTAGATAAAATAAAAATTAAGCAATGCATTGATATATTTAACGAGCGCGCGACTCCGATAAAGATGTAAGATAAAAGACATACATCAATGAATAGGGTTACATTCACGGCGCGCTCACGGTTAATCAGAAAAAAAAGACGCGGTCAGTCAAGCGGAATCAATTGTAATATGGTTGCGTGCGGTAAGCCGCAAAATCGTTATAATACGTATCATGAATAGGAAAATGACAAACCGCGAAATTTAATTGGTTATTACTCCTCTTCTAGCTTGCCGTCAAAATAGGAAAAGCTCGCGACCTTGAAAGTCGATCCCGAACCAGCCGCTCTAACCAGCGCAGCACGTTGAACACGATGTGAAACACGTAATACTCGCTGCCTCCCTGATTCGACTCGAGCCGAGGCACAAACACGATGTAAAACATATATTTAACGGTAGTCGGGTACCGTAGTGAGGATTGTAATCGTATACGTTTAAAGTGGTAGGTATCGAATGTTGCTGTTCCGCAGTTGGACAATATTAATGACGAGAGCACGCAGCCATTTCGAGAAAGTTCATTGGCTTTCGTTGTTTTCGCACCGCCGCGCAAATCATGCATAAACGTAATTGCAAGGATGTCTTATGCAACTAATCGCCAAGCGGAAAGAAATAAACGCGTCCCACTGGTCGCTAATCATGTACTTTAATCTTACGATAAACGATTCGTATTTTTTTATAAAACAACAAATCTTATATCTTATGAGTTACAGGAAAAATACTTTTCAATTATAGTAACTGTCTTCTATTAATTGGAAAAAAAACTTAGTGATGCTGTAATATTATGGCTTATATTTCTACCAATGTAAATTAATTTTAATCTCAGTTTAAATTACTTTCCATTTTTTTTCTAATTCTTAGAACTAGAGGATAAAAAGTAAGTTAAATCGAGATTAAAGTTAATTTATATTAATAGAAACGGATATATATCCTTTATGAATTACTTACTTAATAAGCCATTACCTAAGCTTCGAGTCTTAAGCCATAAGAAATTAATTAATCACAATCGAATATGAAAACAATAACTAACCATGATTGGTCAATTTATTACGACTTAAGATTAGATTTAGATAATAATTATATTAAAAAAGCCCATTACTTTACAATACAAGAAATAATGTTAGTTCAATTGTCAACTTTCAATTCTAGTCAGTTTGTCAATTATTTGTTTGCTCCGTGTCCACGCCTGTCACGGCATGATTCTGCAATTACAAAGAGAACAAGCGAGCCCCTTTGGGTACGCACGAACATAACCCGGAAATCGTCCGACATCAGGGGCGCGATATGCACCAGAGTGCGCAAACGTTGACACCTTATTATCGTCATGCCTCGGGCTGCGATCAGGAAGACATCGGCACTCTCTGCGATCTCCGTTCCTCACCGCGCTGCAGCGAAAGTCACTGGGAGGAAAGAATGGCCCGCTAAACTATATACCGATCGGAAGTCACGCGGAATAATCCCGGTTCGCCCTGTCGCTCTCGAAAGACTCGCGCGCCATACGATTCGATCGCAACCTCGGCGAGCACCGATGATCTCGAAACCATCCATGGTTCAATAAGAGAACGACTCTTTATTTGACTCTTACACCTCGGAACGTCGAAATAAAAGAAACTAAAGAGAAACTCGGTCAAACCTCGTCCGACTTCTTTGGAAATCGTGGACTCTAATCTGTTTTGAGTAGGCAATGCGCTAACACTTGCTGTTAACATTAGAATGAATAATCTCAAGGCTGTAGATAAAACTGTGCGTAATGGAAATATACTTTTTATAAATATCTCTCCATCTGAAATATAGATTTTTGTCCAGTCCAATTTTTTTTACTATTCTAGGCATTTAAAAAACCGAGTTTTCAATATCTTATTATATTATCAAATAATTTTTTTAATTTAATGTTAAAATCTTTATTTAATAAAAACTGAAATTAAAGCAAAAATGAAATTTCGCTCATGCCAAAAAATCTAGATTGCAAACGGGATATATATATAAATTTACTTGTGTAAATGTACTTAACACAATTTGTATTGAACTAAACATTATATATCATATATTGTTTAGATATAAATTTATCTTTTAAATATTACACGCATAGTTTAATACAATACTATATGCAATAATAAAATTCAACATCGAAAATTGAAATTGAATATTGCGAGATATAAGCATATTACAAGGTGAGAAAAAATAAGATAATAATTCTGATGTGGTTAGAATGTGGTTAGAAGATGAGATTTATGAGAGTTAATAAAAAAAGACAACATAAAAAGGATCTTGAATGACAAAGAAGATGCACTACATGTTACAGTTATTTTTTTTTCCTGTAACCTGGTTTTCCTTCTTCCCTTCACTCGTATCTCTATTCTTCTGCGAGAGGACAATCCATCTTTCACAGATGAACATAAACTCCATGTCCAGATTATTGAAAAAAAAAACGATGGAGAATTAGAGAACACGAAAAGAAACACAATAAACCTATATCGGTTTCGCGGCACTATCTTTGCTTTAGCGAAATATCACGTAAAACAATTGTTCGATCTTCATCTTCCTCGCTTTCAAAATAGATAACAAAATAGAATCTCTGTAAAAATATGCTCTGTGATTTGGGTGACAAAAAAAAGAAAAGAATTATTGTAATTTTCTGTAAATTTCAACTATGTTGTAAAATATACAAAATTTTGATGTCGCATTTTGTTTCACTAAACAGATTTTCACAAAAAGAGTTTATCAAAGAGAAATTTACCAAAATGCTTCAAAAATACTAAATTATCTTCTTCCATTACAAGTTAATAAATAAATTAATTAATTAAAATAGGGTCAATTTTTTTATATAATGAATACTTGTTCGAAAACTATTAGAGATATTAAAGCTATACATTAACATTTTTTTTAATGTCTCATAAACGACACTTTAAGTGATCCTTAACTTTCCTGTAGCAACAGAAGCATCTTTTTGTTCTTCATAATAAAACAATTTTATAAAAAGATCATCTCTCGTCCGTCAATCTACGAAAAAAATTGTTCTAGAAAATATACTATTTAAATAATTTATAAAATAATCTACGTTAACTCTATTTATCCTTCAAGTGTTATGCAACTTTGTTAGATTCGCCAGAATGCGCAAAAAGCAACGGTATCTATCCTTTCTAACTTTAAAGCCTATCAAGTATGAGTGCGAGCGCGTGCGTTCGCAATCAGTTTTCTTGACTTACGACCATACATATTGACGAAGAGCATAGCTAAGAGAAGAGTATAGTGGTTGTTGGTGGCGGCGGCGGCGGCGACGGCGTAAAACCGTCATTACCGCCAATTACAATAAATCCCGCGCCATATTCTCCGCTTATCGTTTTCTGTGCGTCTACGCTGGAGGTATGGTTTAATCTATAATCCGATGTGAAGGTAATGGAACATAGATATACGGGGTGTTCCGAACTTAATATTGAATAGATTAATAGTAGAATCCCAAACATCAAATCAAGAAAAATAGTTTCTTCACAATACAAAAAAAAGCATAATTCTCAAATTCTTGAAAAGAATCTCTCTTAAAGAAATTTAAAGAATACTAACAATTAGACTTCAAAGATATCAAAGTACCAAAGATTAGATTCCAAAAACTATTTTCGAGCAATTTGCTTTTCAAGATATTTGATATAAAAAAAAGTTGTAATGCAAGTCTCTCATCAAATTTTAAAAAGATATCTTCATTTCCCCAATAAAATAAATTGAAGAGCCATCATCAGGAATATATCGCAAATGTCAAGACACTCCGTAGAGATACGTGTTTTAAAGGAGAGGCTCTCTCGCAAGAGAAATAGAACGAAAGAGGGAGCGAAAGGAGAGTAACAGAGTGAGGACTCGACAGAAAGACGGAGGAAAGCGGGTGTGCGCAGCAAGCACAACTGGCGCGGGTAATCATTTTCCGCAGCTACACTTTCACGACTGATGATCGGGTAGCGTTTCAGCGGCGATCGACACCGGTCGACTGGCCAGATTTACTCCTGCCTGTAACGTACGTGTGCGTATGCCACTCGCGAGCGTATGTACATGCATGGCGTGGCGTACGCCACGTATTCGTGGACACGATGAACGTCAACTCGCGCGCGAGTTAATGCTGTGGTGTAAACGCAACTACCACTTGGTGCTCACTCACGGAGCTCCGCTATACACCGCCTCAAGACTTCTCTGTCGTTCGTCTAGAAACAAGTGGAATAAACTTGCACGCACCCATGGGACTTCCGCGAGGCGCGTCATCTCGCCCGCTAGTAAAACCGGGTCCCGCTATATGTAGATGATTACTGATTACTTTGAATTGTAGCCGAACGTCAGACGATCGATTTCGAACGTATAGAATCATATCTGGAAATCTAACTGTTATTTACAGTTATAAAATTAAAATGTTACAGCAGTCATTTTTTCATTTTAAATAAAGAAACATACTGTCTAAAAATTTTTAAGTGAATCTCACTTTGAAGTGTGAAAACTTATTCTTATTTCTTAAAGATTGAAAATTAAATTACTCTTTTTTGAAGACTGACCCAATTTTCACTCCTCAAAGTGAGATTTCATTCCAAAGAATTTAGAGAGTACGATACGATTCGATTTCTCGAATATACAATTTGATTTTTGATAATGAGGGCACGGTGTATAAGAAAAAATACAAAACAAAGGAGAACATTACCGAATCGGGCAATGTAAAAGGTAAATTAACCAGAGGTACTAGTTGGACTTGTTACAATTCTGCCTCTTGAAAGACTCCAGCAAAACGGCGTGGCCGCCGATGCACGACGCCCGTATTGGAGTGCACGTGGTGACTCTCCAGCGACCGCGCAACCACAGCCGTGGTCCAGATAGATCACGTCTGATATAATTAATGAGCACGACCCGCAATTCCCATACACACCTCCGGCTCGCCCGGTCCGCCCTAACAAGCACCTCGGCGAACCTAAGCTAACCCGTGCAATCGAGAAGTCGAACTTGTTCCGTTCGCGGCGAAGCGGCATTATGTAGGTATCTGGGTGAGAGAGTCCGCGCTTCCCTGCTCGCCATCTTTCCAGTAAAAATTGGCGATTACGATTCGATCGATCGTACAATCACCAATTATACAAACGGAATGTGTTTTAAAACGACAATATATTATAAAACTAATAATCATATCTATAATAGATTTTTGCACTAGAAGGCATAATATGTTTATCTGCTTATATTTAATACAATTTTTAATACTGTTATAAATATATATATTATGTAAATTTATAAATAATATTGAGAGAGTTTTTTTAGAGCGTCTAATAACGCTTATTACCTCTTAATATATGATAATTTTCCGGTCCTTTACTATACAATGAATTTATATTACCGATTAATTTTTATCACTCTTACAAATATACAAAAATTATTAAGTGATTCTAACATGTACGTACTTTACAAAGTGTATGTAAGATACTTAGACCATTATTTAGCAAAGTGCTTATGGTATTTAAAAAAAAAAATGCTCAGAATACGAATGATCCAATCATGTATACTAAGATTTAATAATAATATTAATTTTGATGAAACGATGATATTACTCAATGTTAAAGAGGTAGGCACGTAAAAAATTAATAGCAAAGTATTCCTAATACTACTACTTTGTTCTTTTTTTTACATCATACATAGATATCACAATCATCTGTAGAAAGAAAATGTAAATACAAATACCGAGTAATCTAATATCTAATGTTCAAATGTGTATTAATATGTCCTATTAAATTTTAGCAAAAATAAATAAAAATATTAATAAAGGAATAAGTATTTTGCATTAATGCAGATTAACAAGTTCCATGCGAGATATACATGGATGCGAATAAGTCAAGTGGCGCGAGGGGCATGTCTCTGGACGAGGCCGTGCAGAGAAAGTTGAGATGCTTAAACTTTCAATCAGAATATCATAAGCGTTAGGCGAAATAACGTTCTATATCAGATATATTCGCTATCGCATTTCTTCGCGTGAATTGACACCAGTAGGACGCGAGCAAAGGAGACGAATTCTAATCGTTGTACCCATCAATCATATCAAATTTTACATGATACACGACGATTAATTGAATAAAATCGATATCGTGGGACTGAGCAATATAATCAATATTTATTGATAACGATAGCTAAAAGTTTAAACCTAGTAAGATGTAGAAGAAAAATGAATTCGATATAAAAGGGAATATGTTTATAAGAATGACAAAACAGAGACAAAAATAATGAAGAGAAAAGAATACAAAAATATCCGAAATTAACACGAGAAAGCCTAAAAGTAAAATATACATAATGCAAAATCATCTTGTAATAAACATCTTTAGTAAATATCTCTCGCTAATAAATTTTGTTGTATTGCTGTTGCTTCATAATTATTGTCAACATGAATATTTATAAAGATAAATGACAGAACTTCATAATCGCAAATAATATTAAATCTTTCTGATAATCGATAAGCGATATATGTTCGATGACCGTAATCTCGACACTAGCGGTACCGTCAAAGAATATACATATGTATGTTAAAAGAAGCGCACAATGTCCATCCATTTGAATACAAACCACAACTATGGTTACTGCGCGCAAAGCAGTAAAGCGAATTGCAACACATATACCGTGTATGGGCAAAGGAAGGTTTCCCTGTTCGTAATTTATGTTCTTGCTCTTAATGCGCTACTAGCAATGATTAAAACGTAATTTTCACGGATAGGAAGAAATACGGCGTACTTGCGTTTTCCTTCGTTTTGATTTACGGCGCTTTATTTTTCTTCGTCATGATTTATACCGACGATCGTTCTCCCGTAAACGCTCTCGCGAAACACGACGTCCGATTCATTCCACACTTTATCGAATAAAATCTAACAGTTTATACACGTACAAACAATTTCTTAGAAACTCAGCTTATATTATTTAATTGTGAGAATCGAACTTTTTGATTATCAGAAATAAAGATTAAAATCTTTAAATTTTACTTCATTCTGAGATATTATTTTATAATAAATTTCATTAATCGATTTAAAATACTCGAACAGACTTACTCCACAGCATGCAGGAACTATTATCTCCTCGCTCGCAGGATCTTTCGGTGCGTCCTCTTCTTCCTTCACAATAATCATTAATTCCGAGTTAAGATCTGTTGCGGTCTCGTTTACTTCCGGAACTTCTGCTATCAATGTATCGTTCGAATCGCACTTATTCAGATTCGTGTCTTCCGTCGTTAATGTCTCGAGTGAGATCGCCGCATCTTTTTTTTCTTCATCACGGAAAAGCTCTGATTCCTTCGTCGGAATTTTCTCGTCCGAGACAGATTGTTCTGAATTTGCATCTTTGGCGTCCTCATACAAAGACGTTCTGCTTCTGCTAAGATCGGCCCTACGATCCTCTTCCAATAGTCTGGTGAGAGCATCATGCGAAGTTTCCTCGAAGTTCTCGCCCTTCAAGAAATTCTCCTCGAGCGTTTCAGGCACAGGATCTTCGACAGACTCTACATCGCGGACCGCCTCCTCGAGTCTCTCTTCGGGGAATTCCGTATACTTCTCCGGAGGTTCATCGTGATCCTCCTGCTGATTCGCGCAAGTTGAAACGTCGTCCAAGTACCACGAAGTGCAGTTCTCCTGGCGTCTCTTGTCTGTGACGCTCTCATCACCTTTCGACAGCGCGCCCTTGCACTTCTTCAGATAGTTCTTCACTTTTTTAGTCTTACTTTTCCTGGTCTCCTGGCTGCGTGGCAAAGTATTGTCAACGTTATCGCCCGCATCCACTGATATTACTTCCGCAGGCGATTTCAATTGTGTTTTCTCGGAATTGTGCTCATCTTTCACTTTAGAATCGACACCGTCAAAACAGACGCACGAATCCTGTTGATCAGCAGTCAGAGTCCATGTCTCTTCTTTCTCCGGCGGCCGGCGATCTGCCGGTATCACCTGTTACAAGAATAAATGTATATTATTCTCAAGAAATATACAAATATTATCATAAAACCAATTAAGTTCATATAGGTTCATTAATTGCTCGCATTCTCCATTGTCATTATATCTATGATCTATTGTATTTCTACATTATAAATCTAGCAAATATCGGTGGCAGAAATTTTCCCACAGTATATTCACATTTCGCGACTGATTAATTTACATAATCAATACAAAAAAAAAATCTCGATTGTGCGCGATAAGAATTGCGTCAGCTCGAACATAAATTGAACGATATGGCGCGACCAGTCACTCGATCGCTTTCATAATAATCTGTAAGATCGATTAGATAGTACAACATGGTTAGGCACAACTATATCGGAAACAATCATTCAACTAGTTGCAATGCGACACGTAAAATAATAAGCTTATAATAAATATCGACGAGAAACGACGACAACGATGATGTTGTAGTTAGCTAATATCAACTCTAAGCGATGCATAACGATGACATTTTACACTGCGACTATGCGAAGCATGCGCCCATAATACCATCGGGAATACAACTTCCTCCCGTAATATTTCCGATTTCATAATGCGCCAGCCTCTAGTTTCCTACTCTCTGAAACACGACGATGCGCCGCTCCCAAGGACGTGAGTCATCGCGCGCGTGAAACACAAATATAAAGTGCTCCAGCTACCTCCCCTCGCATTGGTTAGTCAGGTAGGTATGAGAATAACCAGCAGTTGAGATCAATTCCTCGCAAGAACAATAAGAAGAGAAGAAATTGTCAAAGTCTAATGCGCAGCTGCAAATATTTGTAACGATTGTATCAATGAAAATAATGTATATATAAAATAATGTATATATTAATAACAAATGTTTTGATGTTTACATGATATTTCTATTTCAAATTCTCTTCTTAATGATTCAAACAAGATGCTCATAATTTTTTAAAAATATCAAAATTTCTAAGTATTTATTATAAAATATTTGCAACAATTGCATCATTAAAATGTTAATAATGTTTTAACGTAGTTGTATATTTCAAATATTCTTCTTAATAATTTAAACAAGATATTTAGTTTTTAAAGTTCCCTATTTAAAATATCTTAAAAATTATTGATAATTAATAAATACAAATACAAAATTATTAGTACATTCCTAAGTGATCTTCTAGCGGTAATCTTTCAATTTCTACTGCAAACTGCTTTCGAAAAGCAGTTTAATTAATTATTTTTATGTATGATTCAGCACAGCCTTGACAATATGCTAAATCTGCGAAATAGATGATCACGTCACTGTCAAGGTTCCGCGATCTCATCTTCAGACTTCCATGTAAGCGCGCGAAAGTTGCAGACGAATATCCGTTCCCGAGTAAATCTTGGCCTAGCAAAGTTTGCATGTTTCTGCGACGAACAAAAATAGCTGTGCGAGCAGATCGACAGCGGCCAGAGCTGGTTTTATATCGTTCTCTGCGAGAGAAGGGTTCCCTGCGAGAACCCGGCTGGAGATCGAATCTCTGCGATGATGCGATAGCGAGATGAGGCGTGGGAGCGAAGTCGAGCTAATCTTTCGAGCAGCATGAGCAGCTCTCATTCGGAGCGCGTGTCTCCTTCGTCTGCCGCTGCTCTTGTGCCATCAAGAGGGAAAGTTCGAGTGTCTGATCATGTGCCTTTCCTCGCGCGTCGCGACCGGAAAAGTGCACGCGAAGAATAAATCAAGAGCGTAATAGAACAGAGCGAAACTGTTCATTGTGCGATGTAAAACAGCCAAAACAATAAGCGACGGCCGGTTACTCCTTCTCTCCCTCTCTTTCTCTCCTTTTCTCGAAGCGCGATTGAAAACGTGTTTAATGCTTTAATCAAATTATTAACCGACGGCGAAATCGGTGCTTTCCCCTCCCTCGTAAATTTTACTCTCGTTTCCCGCAGCACGACCGTTAGGTACTTTATTACAATGAGATCCAAACCTATTAGAGAAACTCGGAACAACCGGACGCTGGCTAGCTAGATGGTTAAATGAGTCGATCGATGGCCCGTGCTAACTGCCTCGGCAACCAATAATAATTACTCTTTTCTCTGCGCCTCGACTATATACATACTCATACGCACATATGTCATGTACGCCGTAATTCATTTTCTTTCTTGATATGTGAAATCGGCGTACTTCGCGTTGCGTCGTGCTCTCCACTGTCGGGCTAAATTACCATAACGGTTAAACCATGGATAAGAGATGTGCATATGTAATTGTATGATACGTGTATCGCGCATGTATTTGCACGGAAACCGCTGAAGAAATGATCGTATAGCCTACGGTAGTCTCAGTAACGAGAAGTCGCCAATCGTCAATACACGGGCATATAAATGGCCGCGATAGCGAGTACGTATGATCATTGTGCAACGTCAAAGAGAGATATGAACGTGGATAATTACACAACGAGTACTCAAGCGCACAATGAAATATCATGTCATCGCATTACGAAATGCGCTCCTGTGAGAAGGACTTAACCCGCAATTGATGTTGCATCCATCGCAATTGCGATTTATTAGCATTACGTGGGAAAAACACAAAGGGAAAAGAAATTTGGAAAATTTAGAAACAAATTAGAAAAGAAATCAAATATCTATTGCGTTGAATCTTTCGAAATTCAAATGGATTTAGTGAACAATTCGTTCGTATTTTTTCATCGAAATTCAGTTTCAGTTTATTCAGATTATTGTTATACTGTTAAATATCAAAGAAACAATAATCCAAGCTCTGAAGTTAAAAATAACATTTTATTATTTTTAACGCCCATATATGTCAAATAAAAAATCACTCCATTTTTGTGATTAATTTCACAATAAATAATATCCATATTGAAGTTATACACTAAGAATAAGTAAATAATAAAATAAATTTAAATCAAATTTAATACATTTTCTTAAATTGTTTGATTCTATTGTTTTCATTAAATTAATTTTTTTCATTAAATTTTATATTGAATAGAAACAATGAGACCTACAGAAATGATTACATACAAATAACTCGAATTGAATACCCATAATTTGACATTATAAAAACAATGTACAATGTCGTAATCATACAATGACCTAAGATACGCGAAACTAGAAGGCACATTCCATTGCAATATAGTCATCAATTATGGAACCGCGATATGAGACCGACCATGCTGCTGTGAAAGAGAAGCGCATAAAATAATAAATAATCTCTATTACACGCGCGTACAATAAATCAATGCCTATCTAGACTGACGTGTGATATGCGATTCCGGGTGCACTCCGTTGCGCGAATACATCCCCGAGCGATCCGGGACGCGCCTCTGCGAAGGAACGTCTTTGACACGGTGCGCCGAATCGCAAAGGCGCGCGATTAATCTTCGTATCCTCTCGTGTTACCGCGAAGGCGTTCTCGCGATATCGGCAACAATGTTAATTAGTCCGCGGGATAATTTATACCCCCGGCACTCCATCGTCATCCAGGAGCGGATTGCTATGGGGAAGGGCAGAGAGCGCTCCGGACGCGGACGTAAATCACGGGTGAGATGCGATGTATGGAGAAAACCTGGCTCTTCTCTTGCTCGAGAACATCGCCGGTTAAATATTGAATAAAGATCCCGTTCACGCACACGTATAAGTAGATATATGTGTATGTACGTGTACCAAAACACGACCGGCATGTTAGACTGTCTCGGCCTCCTGGACGATATTACCGGTCAACGAAGCATACCACGACGATAGCACCCACTTTATTACGGCAACCATAAGCATAGATAACGTATTTATCGGCTAGTAATTCGCACCACTTATTATATTTTAACTAAGCTCTCATGATGAAAATTACGAGCCTAATCTGGACCTACGAATAAGGAATGTGCGCGCGCGCGCATGTGTGTGTGTGTGTGTGTGTGTGTGTGTGTCGAAGTAATATGTTGATTGTCTTGATAATTACTCGATAAAATGCAATTATTTGTTATGTTTCGAAGCTTCATCTTCCAGTTTCCATTCGCTTAAATGAAGCAAAAGATATCGTGAGTTTTCTCGGATATTAAAATACGATGTGTGACTTTGCTCGCAGTTTGCCAACAAACAGTATGTTAATAAGAACCGGCTGTATCACTTACATTGTTTCGACACTATTTTCATCGAATACGACAGCTAAGCCAATCAGTGTCAATCAGAATCAAATTTCGCACCAAGATCAGCACACTGACAAGCAATCGCGACCTGCTTTAGCTACATTACTTGTTATGCCTTATTTTTAAGTTATTCTTGTTGTTGCAGTAAATGATACCATTTACTGCAGCGTAGCGTGCAGCAAGAGAGACGTTGACAACTCGCTGAGTAACCCCCTCCAACAATCTGCCGCAGTCCTCTTATCGCAAGTATAATTTCGCAAGTATAATTTCTATACAATTGTTGTAAACAATTAATGATAGATTAACGATATACAGAATCCACAATATTAAAAAAAATAAAAAATGTGTCAAGAAAAGTATAGTTTGTTATATATTGTTTCTGAATATTCTATCACAGCCTAACAATTAAACCATTTCAAATAATTATTAAATATCAATAAATGTAAAATAAAAAGTAGTATTAAAAAAGTATTTCTTTTCTAACTTATTCCCATTTAGCGTTATATATTATAAATGTAACTCTATTTTAAGTACACTGCATTGAAAAAGATAGCAATATTGTTAAATTCTTTATGCTGATACAAATCAAGATTTTTTAAAATATTTGCTATTTTTTGTCAGAGCTATAGCATTAATTAAGAGGACTGTTACAGATCGTACGTGACTTGTGATTTAATTTAATGCAATATGAGATCCCAAGAACCACAGAACGTTGTTATTTGAGGGAGAAAAAGTGTTTTGCTACGTGGTTGGAGTCCCCATGGCTGCTGCGCATCTGAGAGCAAGGGTGGAAACTGTAGGGCGCACGCGAGAGTTGCGATCGATATTAGCCCCACCCCGATGCAATCTCACGGGAAACGGAAGCAGTGTTGCTGATCCGCTTGCATCCGACTAGACGATATATGTTTTAAAGTTGAAAATGAAAGAGTGCGTTTTCAAATATCAGCACACTGTGTTTAACTATAGCCTACTACATTTGATATATGTTAGATTGATATATGTTAGATATGTTGTAATAATATATATTATATAAAATTATAGTAACGTACACAAAGATATATTGGCAGAATAAATGAGATGTTAGTAATATTTTTCAATGGACGTAGATAGTAATTATTAGCAATTCTATCCGTTCACATTCATTTATAATATCGCTACTAAAATATAAAATTATAGACAATAATGATTGCAATCTCTATTATACGGATTCGAAATATTTCTTATAAGTAATATTTTATTTTAATCTATGTCTTCTCCGAGTCCAAGTACTGCTATTTGCACTCATAAATGCGAGTGTGGGCGTAGATCGTAAAAAATATATTGACAGTACCATCAGACTGCCACTTGATTGCTCCATGTATTTACCAAGCCTCATAAAACCATCGAATTCCATCGAACCTCGAGAAGTTAAATAAAAATAAGAAGCGTTTACCTTCTTCGGTTTGAAAGTCGTTATGTTCGCATAGTATCCCCTTCTGTGACTCCTATAATTGCGACGTTTCTAAAATTACCTTTTTCATTGCTTTAGATCAACATATTTGTGTGCTGCAAGACGCGTCACAATTACCAACGGGTCAGCAATTCCATTAATGGCGGTATTAAAACGTTTTCAAAAATAAAATCTTTTATATTGCAAGCCAGCTCACACCAGCGAACTCACACTACTTATTTAATATGTGCCTTCTTTAATATGTGAGGATTTATGTCCTCACATATTAGACATAAATTAGACAAATAACATGCTATTAATAATAAAAAATTAATAATAAAATATATTATCAATTTTTTGTTTAAAATAATTTAAATAATAATGAAATAAATTTAAAATTTGCTTTAAAGTTCGTTATTGATAATGGAAACAAAATTAAATTGATTAATAAATTCTAATTTTCTTGTGCAATAGAAGAATAAGTGAGTTTTCATTCCAATTATATAATTCCAAACTTAAATAGCTAACTGCAGACAAGATTATTGATTTCAAACTTTATCGACCCACCTTTCGCCCTCATCCGAGTGCCGGGCAATGGAAGGTTCTGTTGGCCTACTTTAAACGTCACGTCACAGCATTTTTACAATTGTGACGGTCTCGTAATTTACACAACCGATAAAAAATTCAATTGCGTTCACACACACGTTGACGCGTGAATCAATGTCGTTATAGCAGTGCGTACTAACGTCCATTTCCATCAATTTCCGTCGCGTACCTCGAAGCGCTATCGCGAAATTGCGATCTGGAATTTTCGCATGTGCATAGTTATATCCCGACTTGACCGATGCGAATGGACGTAGGCCAAGGTGAGCGAGCCAATTCCAATTTGTGGTAGATCGCGGGCATGATAAGTTTTCCATTAAGTATCTCGCGCACTGAGAATTCGCGCGCGAGAATTGCCGCAGCCCAGACTGATGATCGACTGTATTGCGTTTCTCAAGTTTCACATAAAAGACCGTCTTCATCACGAGCACTTCGAGTGCGCGGCTCGAGTTTCCAGACTTCGTCCGCGATTTGAATATCGGAGCATCCGATATTCAGAATAACGAGAGATCTGCTCATCGCAAATGCAAGCGAAAAAAGCCTTATTCGCTATTGTATTGTTCAATGTATGGACCTTACATAAAGTTCACCTACCGTGAACTGAATGGCAGAATGTAGAATTCAAGCCTATTTATCCGCATGAGTATTATGAGCGAATTAAACGAGCAAAAATATTTTACATAACAACCTTAAAAATACAAAAAATTGTCACGCTTGTCGACTCAGATGCGACATTGAAGACAGCGTGGGAAAGAGACGAGAAAAGTTCAGGGATCGCGAAACGCTCTTCCGCTCCTGTGACTCGCGAAAGAGACTTGTGGAGAGACGCGAGATCGATTTATTGCCTGTAGTAACGGGTCGGCACTTCTCTGCAAAATGTCGTCGCAGTATCTAAGTTTGCTTTCCCGTCTCCACTTTACGTGTCCTCGCTCGGCCAATATCCTTTCAACATTTTTTTGGAATACGTCATTGCCTTGTCAATATACGCGAGAAAGAGGAAGAGTAAAGATAAAAATGTTCGGGCAAATGTGATGATTACTTAATCAGTACTAAACGCCAAATCGTTAGATAATCCAGTTGGAAATCGTCGATCGATTATGATGAAAACTATCATTTTAATTGCGTCTCTCGGCGGTGAATACTCGTCCACGCGGAAAATTACTACTCTACTTAAGCAATTGCGCGAGAATGTTTATATCGATTGTCAGTTGAATTTGGCGAGCGTGTATTTTCCAGTGATCGATATGGTTTCGAATTTACGGTATGGCTTCGAATTTGCGTTAATAAGCTGCGAGCATAATCACCCAACTTCTACCGCCGATGAACAGATAACGCACGCAGCAAATGTCACGATTAGGATTTTCGCGAGAAAATCGCTTATGCTAATAGGACTAGCGATATTTCGCTGTTACATGATTTCGTCGCGGAGTCAATTACACGGTTAAATTAAAATCGGCGAGCAAATCATCGTACACTTGACGCATTCAATGCAAATCGCCGGGCCCGAGCTTGAGCCTCGGGACGTAGATAATCCATTAATGCACGTATGAATGTCACTTCGGATCGCGCATAACTCAACCGGGTTAAAGTCTCACCGCCGAGGGCGAAAGTAAGTATCGATGGCGATAAAAAACTCGGATAGCGCAAATGTGGCGACAGACAATCTGGCGACACGAGGCGAGCGAGCATTATTACACTGTATGAAATACCGAAATGCCTCGATCGGATATACGGTAATTACCGGAGACGCGAGAAAAGTCTGCGGAGACAGAAAGCCGAACGCACTGATGCCTGAAATTTAACGCCGACCATGGTAACGCCTTCTTTCTGTTATGCAAATCCCACACACTCAAGTCGTGCAGGTAAGAGTAAGTCGCCGTCGGACAAAAACGTATCTCTACATGCTAACACACCAAGTAAATACACTGGAAATCAGTTTAATTCGAACGAAGCGAAGTTAGATGACGACACGTATAACGTCGTATTCCATTCGCGATCCTATCGATTATGCAATCCAACTGTGGTTACGCAACTTCAAATGATTGTTAAATGGAAATCGATTTGATATACAAGATATATATATCAAAAGAATAAGATTAGATATTTACAACTATTTAGTTATTTACAATTATTTAGATAATAATGAGGAAAGACCAATTAGAATCTGTGTAAAGTTAATATCCTAAAATTGTAATACAATTGATAGAAAAATCTGTTGTAACAAATAGCCTTAACAAATTTTCTAGAATTCCTGATATGTTTCAAAAATATTTCCGACAAGAATTAAATACAAAAATAATAACAAAATAATAACAAAAAATTTCCAGAAATCTCAGTTTTCGGTTTTCAAAAAAATCTCTAATTCTTAATTCGAGTGAACTGCTTTTACATGAATTTTAATTCTTATCTTGACATTAATAAAGTATCAGATACGTCCATGCAACATCATCGCGGGCAACATCATTTCGGGCGCGGAAATGACGGTGTGCATCTAAGTGAGCGTAATTTCCTACGCGCGTCATCCCGTCTCGTAACAAATAGACAACTCTTACAAAGCACTTTCTACATCTTTATTATACGACCCATCGGGAAAATCATTGTTCGTTTATCCACTATCGATTATACGATTTAGGAAGCAAAAATGTCAATCAGCTAGCGAAAGCAGTCATTAATCTTCTAATGTAATTGGGGCAACAAAATAACTCCCTCTATTTCCTTACCATTTTTATAACTTTAGGTAAGTTAAACGTTGAATAGTATACCATATTACAGGAAGTTAACGGAATATTACGAGGTCAAGGATACCTAGCTTCGCACGTGTCTGCCAATGCGAGATTGGCAGAAATTCGAAAGACAATAGTCATGCCTTCCACATCAATGGGAATAAAAACGGCGGAAATGAAACTCTGAGTATTTGCGTGAAGGCAGATTCTTAATAACTTTCAAAAAAACTATTCTCCTTCCATGTTTCCGGCTATCTCGCTCTCTCAGTGACTAATGGATCATTATGGCAGCACTCAATGTCTCTATTATTCTCAACTATATATCTACATGCGAAAATGAGCAGCCGCTGCTCTCGCTATGCTTCCATACTAATCTTTCCGCGGGTCAATAAGTCGCTTTTTATATGAATAGTAACTTATAATCGCGGCTTACTTACATTCCTTATGTTTCGGAATTTGACTAATAGCGCTTTTAACCCATAGGTACGCGAACAGCTGTTCTTCAACGTAATTGCACACAGTAGAAGAATAAGTAAGTAAACGTATATTGTCTTGTAGCGAAATATTCAATATACATTTAAACAAAAAATAATAAGCTATTTTTAATACATATAAACTTGCAAATTTTTTATAACATAAAAATAAATTCTTAATTTATAATTTTTTAACAATTCAACAATGGAAAAATACAGGATCATAAAATTTGTTTTTTCCCATGTATTAGAATGTTAAAAAATCTACTTTATATGTTCAACAAATTCATGCATTCTATATCTTGAAAATTATAATACTTTATGAAACGAATTGATAAATGACTATATCGCTTAACTCACAAAGAATCGAAGACTCAAAAAGAATCACTTAAGAGAATCAAAAAGAAACTCCACCTAACAAACTATACCTTCTTCCGACGCAACAGCTTCCAATCGAAATGACTCATCCTGTTCGGCTCGTTAGCCTCTTATTCTCTTTCTTCGTCGTCGATTCCTTTTCTTAGCCCTTTCTAACCGTCGCAAACGGAACGAGTTTCGCTTAACACTCTTCGATCAATTTATTCCCACGGCATATGCATTCGCATAAGTTTCAATTATAGATTTCTACGGAACAAACGACGACGGCGACGACGACGGCGATGACGATGACGACAACGACAACGCGGATGACGATGTAGATGAAGGGATGATACAGAACGACAGGGCTCGGACTTTGTATTCCCAGCACGGCATTCCGGCATCGCAGCGAAACGGCTGTTCTGAGCTCCTCATTGTTCTTGAATACGCGCTCGAGGATACATGTCCTTGGCGTGGACAGCGGCATCCGCCCACCTTCGAACACATGCACCGGGATAGCTCGAATCCGACCGAGAGTGCGGGAATCCGCTCGCGGACGAGAGCCCGTCAAGGTTCCAAACGGGACGGGAGATTTTACGTTCCGAGAGACGCTTCTGACAGATGGACGGTTCCACGTTCGTAAGGAGCAGAGCAGGTTCGTATCAGAGCAGGATCGCTCAAGGGAAAAAAGCCCCTTCTCGCGTAGAATCACAAAACACAGTCGCGTTACGAGAACTACATTAATAATTTAACGATAGTCTCGTACCGCACGATATCTCATAGGATCACATTGATTGCGAAGATTTCTGAGGTGTTTGACACAAAGCGGCTCAAATAGAGGAGACGTCATCTTGCACTTTACATATGACTCACAATACACACACGCGTACACACATACACTTACACACACAAACACACACACACACACACACACACGCACGCACACGCACGCACAACGAAACCTGACTCTGGAACCGTCGCAAAATTACTTTGTAATTTTCAGAAAGATTTACACGACACTTCGGGACGCCCGCGCCGGTAGTAATCCGGCGACGCCAAGAGAGCCGAGCCTCATCTCACCGAAGAGGTATTCATGTTCGTGAAATCCACATACTCGAGTTAACACAACCACCTTCCCGCGCAAGTCATTCAAACACTTCACTCTTTCACGACTACACCCGCCCACTTGGCTCAAAAACGAGTCAACGCCTTACTCCAAGACATCGCGAAGATTCGGACCCGCCACGCTGCCATTCCTTTCCCGGCCACCCCGAGAGCGTAAACTGTAAAACGGTACTGTCTACGCGAATCATGCAAGTTCCTCTCAGAGCGGCTCGATGAGTTTACTACCTGTAATCACCTCTCGTCGCTTATGGCGGTGCGGAAAACTCTCGAATTAAGGACCGTTCTCTTCCGCGAGGTCAAGAAAGATTTATCCAATTCCAGGTCTCAGAGCTGTTTCATTCTAGCTCGTTTTCTATCCTCAATCCTACCCCACTGAACAGAAGGAACACTCTGGACGCGCACAAATACTCGCTCAGATTCTATCGACTGACCCGATTCCGCGAGCGGCGCTGTTAAACGCGCACGTTTAAGCGGCGCGTCCGACGCATCTCTCTCGTAATACATCAAGTATATCGGTCGCACGGAGTGACATATAAATAGGTAAGAATGAGAGTGATTGGCGTTACGAACAACAAGAATCGAGATGCATCTTGACGCGGAGGATGCAGGGCGGCGTACTGTCAAAATACCCGTCAGGCGATTCCGCGAACGAGGACGAGAACGCCGCGGAATACGGGCATGCGTGATAACGTTTCCCTCTCGCCGTCGTCGTCGTCGCCACCGACGTCGACACGGGGATAATCGAACTCCCCCGGCGTTGACTCCTTGCCCGAGTGAAAATAAAGCAACGTATATGCAATGATCTACAGTACGGAGACGAAGGCATTATATTTTCTCATACGGTTGAACATGCGAAAAATCACGAGTGGATCGCTTGGTCCAGCATGCTGATACAATTGCCTATGGCAACACAGCTGTGACGAATGCAACAGGAAAGAACAAAGAGTTTATAACGTTGCAACATAATAGTGCGCAGTAAATTAGAATAGTCTTCGTCCCGAGATTTATACAATAATGCAATAACAAACAAATGTTCATGTGATCTGAACACAACGATTTGAGTCTGACTGACATCGGCGAGCGACAAAGCCGACGGAACTTTTGATCCATCATGGAGATGATGAAGTCTTTAATACCGTGAATAAATCGCAAACGTATGGATAAAGACCCAGCCACTACATAGAGCAACGAGGCTGGTTTCATTAGTCGAATCCTTGTTCGGATTCGAGACTTCGCGACTTGTCATCGTCAGTTCGTCGGCGGTAATTGAATGCCTCTTTCATCCGTGCGCTCGAATTGCCGTGTCACCGATCGGACATCGGTCCCATTGCCGTGTGTCATGACCCACGACATTGCGTTTTCAGGATCATGTTAACGATTACGAGTCTAAGCGAATGCAAGTTCACTGACGGTCTTCTATATGTGCGTCGATCGACAGCTATTGAAGTCAATCTAACCGATCAACAGGCGCAAATTTTATATGAAACGTACAATGACTGAAAACAGATTTCTAGGTGCTAATCATGATATCTGCACAAGTAAGTAAAAGAAAAATGAAAATCTAAGAGAATAAAAATGTTGATGAAAGTGCCAATAAATATCAAGAATGTTTTAACGAGCCACTTACACTACTTTGAGAGTAGTAAGACAAATTTGCGTGTTTAATCGCGTTTCACGGATGATAGAACGAATGAAATTTTGTTACCTGAATCCATTATTAAATAAAATATCATATAGACACATAGAGGAAAATTGATGGGCTTAAGTTGTATTCGCTTAACGGAGATCATGCGAGAATTTGGCCGTGCACGGAAGGAAAGTGCTAGAAATAAACACCGCAACAAATTCGCGAGTAAAAGTGATACTTATTAGCACTTCCGTTACTCCGTCAAACAGTTTACGTGCACGTATGCACATACATAGAAATCGTAATTAGTATAATTTCAATGTTTAAAAAAATACGAAATTATTATTATTCTTTCGTAGATACATTTTTTCATATCATATAATAAATAACAAAAATATTCGACTAATTAAACAATTTGAATTTTGTAACTTCATAATTTAATTATTTCTACATAAAACATTCGATTATAGAAATGTTCCAATATAATAAAGCAAAACAAAGCAATAAAAATAAAACAAGAAAATTTGAAAAATTTCTAGAAATATATTGTTTCATAAGCGTTTTTCTCTCGATTTGTTTCCATGTGTTTAATAAAAGATTTAATATAAAAATTTCTTTATCTAGATCTACAATATAGTTTATCTTTACAGTTGCGGAATGAAAGATTAATTTTACAGATTTATATTTTATTTACATACAAAGAAAAAAATGTTTGTTCAATTAACTAGAATTCTGATGGAAAATAAACGATTCAGAATTTTAGTAAAATCTACAAGATTTCCGGTTAAATCTATCTATTAAAATTATAGTTGAAATAACCAACATTTAATAGATTTAATCAGAAATTTTAATCAAAATTCTGGATTCATTTTCCACTAGAATTCCAGTTAATTCAACCAAACATTTTTTTCCGTGTATGATTAAATCCTTACAATTGTAAACGCAATATCGATTTTTTAATTACATATAAAACTTTAATTTACGCTATTCAACTCAATTTATAGCAAATATGTACATAAAGCTAGTTCCTATTTTCTCATTCCTATTATTTTTAAATTACCTTGCATCTTATTTCTATTTTTCTTCCAAAGTTCATAGTGTTATTGCTCATAAAAAAGTATATATGATGTTTATATGTAAGTATCATGATGAGCGAATCCATGAGTTTGCTAAGCCTAAATAATTGTACGGATTAGTCATCGTTGAGGAAATTGCAATACAACTGCATTCATGAGCAACTAGTGCCACCTGTTAGTTGATGCTTGCACTAGCGCATCTTCTCGCGTTTGATCAACAACGTAGAACTAACAGGATGCATACATATAAATTAAGAAAAAAAAATATTTAATATTTTTTTATATACGTATTATACAACACAAAATATTCAAATAAAAATTTTAAGTAGTCAATAATTGAAAGATATTTTTTTTTACATAGTGATAATAAATTTGTGACAGATATAAAAATTTTATTCTGCGTTTTCCAAACATATAAACATTTTCATTTTCGATTGTATTAATTTTTTATAATATAGATTTTATAATATAGAAATTGTTCATATTAAGAATCAAGACTTAGACATATCTATGTAACAATTTTTAACTATGAATCATATTCTCTCATCTCATTTGAGATATTGCACAAATTAGTATAAAACTAGAAGGATCAATGTCCTCATATGTAGGCACTCAATTGCAAATTACATACAAAAATTACAACCGTGCTAATTTCATATTAAGATTAATAAGAAAATTCAAATAAATATAAAAACTAAAATAAAAAAATTAATTTTATTACTTGTTTTATTTTTTATTACTTTATCATGTTTTTTATTATCACTTATTAAAAAAAAATAACTTTCATGTATGTCTGATAGTTTTATTCATTCCTGTGAAATTTTCACAAATTTGAATTTTCAAGTGAGATTTTAAATTAATAAAATAATATACATAAACAGTTATTAATCAATACGAAAATGTCTTCGAAATATGACTTCAAAAAACGCTATAAAATCATAAACATAAAAAAAAAGAAAAGACATCAAATGATATTCTTTTTCTTATCAAAAATAATGTTATCGATTCGTAAAATAACACTATTAGAAATATTAATTCCATAAAAGTAAAATAAAATAATAAAAATATACAGAAAGAATGTTATAAAAGATGAGTAAAATCATAAAAAATAAAGTATGATTAATAATAAATGATAGATTCAACTTAGAGTGTTTCTTCTATAAAAAATATCTCGAGAGATGTGAGCCATCGGCGAAAAATAAAAATAGTCGTAAGACAAACAAGATTATATAATGTAAGTGTATTATGTAATGAATAATCCAGCACGCTGTAAGTTACATTAATCCCTCACTTTAAGCGTTGTAAGTACTTCAATTGCATCATTTAATAAATTAGCGCGTTATCGCTTTACGCCGAGTTTCACGGCGTGTCGATTGCTCATGAGAAAGAATTTCTTTCACATATTCCGCAATATCGTAATTGGTTGCTTAGGAGAACCATTTGTGAGAAACATTTGTCGTTCTCCAGCGAAGGCGATCTTACCAGAAAAAATAAGATTGTGCGAGGCAACGAGGAAGCACGCGCGTAACCATGAATTATTTATCGCCATTGCTCAGGAAGTTGTTAGGTGGAGTTATAAAGCATTACATTCGCGAGAGAGAACGAGAGAAACCTGGATTTCTAGCCGAGGAGCTTCTGCTTCGTGAAAAAGAGAAAAGAAAAAAAAATGTCCGCAACAAGTATCATGGATGCGGGCGTAGTGGTCACGAGTCGCACATATGCACTTTCAGCCGCCAGAAAATCTTCGAGTTCGATCGATCATTTCCCAGCAGCTGATATTGTTCATGCAAGCGACTCCTTCCGGCACGGCGCTATCATTTATCAGGAAACGAGAATGGGGCTCTGTACTTTTGAATAATTATTACATCCCAGTCCAAGCTTGCCCCGCATGTATCGCTTTCACTCGAACTTCGAGTCACAGCTGAGCTGGGTTGGTTATGCGTGTGATGATTGATCGCTACTAAATTCATACTTGTTGCACATCGTGGGCCGATGCTCACCGATGATAATTACAAAGCGGTTCACTGGATTATCCTGAATCTAATCAAAGCCCTACCGTTGAAAAAACAGTGCGAGAATTACGGTCATAGATCTGTTTTAACTGTTTTAACCTGCAACGCTCAACTCTTGCAACTCTCGTATTTGATAAACAAAGAATGAAAGAAAAAAACTCGAATTTTTTAATAATTTATCAAATTATTTAACTATTTTATATAATTCTTTTTAAACACAATTAAAGAAAAGATTAATATTATATATTTTTTGTAAATAAAACGAAGGGCGTATTTTTTAAAATCGTGAGAAAAAATGCTGTTGATTCAATTAAAGTCTATAGGCTGTCACTAACATAAGTGATTAATTTATGTACATTTTTATTAACATAAAGGTCTTGATTATTGAAATAATAATTTATGCCTTTATGTCAATAAAATATATATACATGAATTAATGTCACTTAATGACAGCCCGTAACATAGACTTTAATTGAATCAACAGTATTTTTTTCTCAGTGCATATATTATCGAATTAAGTCGAATCCACAGCCAGGCGAAAAAAGAAAGTTCTACATAGACATTATTTTGTTCACAAGTTTGAGGTCGATTAATGAATTTTCTATACATTTATCGAATGTTGTATCGTTTCAGCATAAAAAGTCTCACGTTCTCGTCACGACAAAATCTATTGTGAGGAAATTAATGCATACGTATCAGCGATGTTAACGCGCGTATCTCCTATGCAAACGAAACATACATGCGAGGTCGCGATAAGCATCGCTCGTAGTGCGTCACCTACCTCACGTGATATGATTTTTTGATGACGAGAAATCAACTTAATATCGTTAACGGTACGCGGAATACCGTAAATGAAATTGAATGAAGAATCGCATGTATCACTTTTCATATCTGCCGCAAACGTGAAATTGAATCAAGAAGTGCGCATCTTCGCACGACACTAGCGATCCACAAGAATATTTGGGAAAAGATAGTTATCACGTTACCAGAACACCGACGTTCTGGAATACATACAGACAAAAGTATGCGTGTGATGGCATAGCGCGGGATAAAACAGCGCGGTCGCACAGTTTTAAAAAATGTACAACCTGTCTTAAAGAATACGAAAGAATAGTTACTTCCTCATTCTTGCGTTTTTTAGAAATATTCACAGAATTCTATAATACGTATTTGCCGTTGGAATGTCGAATTACCGATTTTATATCTAATTTGTCAACATGAGGCAGGCATACATTATTTTGGAATGCATGATTTCAATTTGTAAATTTATCAAATTTGCCTCGTTATCTTTTCTAACTATTATTAAAATCAGAAAGTGTAACAATTATACCAATTTATATGTGTTCGTTACGCTTAAGAAATTTATTTCTAACAATTTCATACCACGATAATCAATTTTAATGTGAGAAATGTAAGAGTGCGTATGTGTGAGTATATATGTGTATGTGTTTTTTGGTATAATGAATCATGTGAATGCGTACAGTCATATCGGATCATTATGTATCAGATACGTTGCCAAAAACAATGATCTTATAAATATACATTTATTAACCGTGCATCTGTTCATCACACTGTTATTGATTCATAATTATTAATCGCGCATAATTAAATTCTAATTACACGTCTTTCTATGCAAAATTGTTAATTATTCTTTAAAACATTAAATCGATAAATATATGTGACTACTAAGCTCTCTCTCTCTCTC
>NW_012130085.1:611085-612001 GCF_000143395.1 Atta cephalotes
TACTCTCTCTCTCTCTCTCTCTCTCTCTCTCTCTCTCTCTCTCTCTCTCCCTCTCCCTCTCTCTCTCAAATTTTATGATAATAATAAAAATATTAAATACATCAAACTGAAATTTTACTAAATAAGGAAAATAGAAATTTAAATCCATTTATTACCACATCCTACAAGCGCATACGCATATTTATTCCATTTATTTGCAACTTCATATCGCTTTTCTCTTTTTATAAATTATATTTCTCTTTCTAATGCTATGGATTTAAAACAATAGCCATTCCTATCATAAAATTACTCTCGTTGTGATTAAGGTTTTTACATCCTATTCCAGAATTGGCACGCCGGAATTTCCGTTAAGAAGGATTTCTCTCAGAAGGTTGTCATACGTGTGTTAAAGCGATGTGAAACAAGCGAGCGCATTTGTGGTGTACTTAGAAAATGGTTTCCACCGTAATTAGGGCACGGAATTCTGAATCGTTTTACCTGAAATATGCCAGATCTGTCTAGATAGAGGCACTTTCACGTTTTTGCTCAAAGTGAACAACATTCAAAAACTTAGAAAAAGTCATATAAATCTCCGTGGTTAGAAATGCGTGACGCTTCGACATGAGCGTAATGACCGTAATGACATTAAATTCACGAAGACACTTGTCTGTATCGTCGATTCACGTGTCACATCACGAAATCTGATGAGGATTTCTTTCTTATCGAAATCAAGATATAATATTGATTCAAAATACATATTATTGAAAAAAATTAAGATTTAGAATGCCGACGCTCTAAAAATGAACATGCAAAAAAATTTTAACTATATTATAAATCATTGTATCGTCGTTGTGCAAAAAAATTGTACAAAAAATTTCAATTATCTCATTTGGAGTAATGCTTTTTCTCATAATATCATCATTTCTTTCTTTCATAT
>NW_012130085.1:612616-621147 GCF_000143395.1 Atta cephalotes
TATATATATATATATATATATATATATATATATATATATATATGATACATAATAATAAATAATCATTTAAAAATCCGTCAAATAAAAAATTTACAAACATTGCACAAATAAATATTCGACATAATATAAATCATATTATTTCAATAAAACAATAGAGATCTATTCAAAACGGAATTAAAAAAAAATCATATACAGGATATTCCATAAATTTTGGCCAATTGCTTTTGTGAGAGCGGACTGAGCTGAGTCAAAAAGTCCTCTATCATTTTGCAATAATTAACAAGATATTAATTATTAAAAATTGCCGAATATTGGTCTTCAATAATTTTTTATTCAAATATCAACTTTATAGAAAAACTGCAAGAGACAAAAATCATTAATTTTTTTCTCATTGAATTTTAAGAATCTTTTTAGAATTTTTTATCAACTTTTTAATACTGCATTTTCTTATTCTTACGAATATGAGAAAATTCGATATTAAAAAATTCTGGAAAAATTCTCAGAATTTTATGAGAAGAAAATAAACAATTTTTGTCTCTCGCTATTTTTCTGTAAAGCTGATAGTTTGAATAAAAAATTATTGAAAACCAATATTTTCTAGTAATTAATATCTCGTTAACCATTGCGAAAATTACAAAATGGTAAAGGACTTTTCGACTAAGTTTAGTTCGCTCTATCTACACAAAAGCAATTGGTCAAAACTTGCGGCACACCCTATATACATTCATTCGTGTCTCTCAAAAATGTTTTATATCTAACAAATTTATTTAAAAAGTATAATTTCAATTTTGATAACTATAATTCTTATCATCACACGTTAAGTGACAATGACAAGAAAGAGAAAAAAAGGAATACAATGCATATATTATATGAATCATGAGATAAATTCCGGTTTCAGTAAATTGAATATCAGAACAGATCAGCCTCCTATGTATCGATGTAAATCGTCGATGTAAAATCGCACAATTGTTCTCTTTCAAGAGAAGAGAGCCGATAAAAGCGGGATACGGTTTACATCGCCAGTTTCACGCTGGACCAAAGAGAGGGAGAGCGTGAAAATTGAAATTTAAAGAACAAGGATAGAACAGAAAAGGAGGAGAGGGTGGCCACGGTATTTATTGGAGATCCCGTAGACTGCACAATACAAAATACGAGAGAGAGCCAAGCGAGCGGTCCGTAGAAACGAGACGCGATGCGGTGCAGGTAGATTTATGGGTGGCAACGGCGAAGGGGACAAGATGGAAAGGGGGATGGAACCGCGAAGGAGGCAAAGGGGTCCAGTCGAGGTAAGAGACCGTGTTTGTGTCGCAGGTCAGCCGCATGGTTCACGGTCATGGGGACTGACTGGTGACCGGACTAGCCTAACGTAACCCGACTCGAGCAACCGCAAACTAAATTGCACCCTCGCATCTCCCTTCCTTCATTCTTTTCCTAAACTCCCCCACTGTTCATACCTCCTTCTCTTTTGCTACCGCTGACGGAGCTCCGGTGAACTCCCGACGTCACGCGAGCACGCAGCATTAAAATTTATTAAGCTACTCTGACAAAACGCGACGCCTGCTGGCTGACAATCGTACAGTAACTTTATCTTCCATGTCAACTAAGATAATAGCCCTCTGCGACTTCGCGATTTTTCATACATTTTGAAAATATACAGCACGTAATAGTCATATATATAATATAACCGTAGAATATTTTGACAGAAAAAAACGTAGAAACAACAATTCCTTATATTAAGATCACGTATCTTTTGACGATTACTATATTTATCACTTCCTTCGTTAAACATTCGGAATCTTTAAAAGTCATTAATTTCTAGTACCGAACAGTTTGCTCTATACAGCCATCTGCTCTGCATATTTATAATCACAGTAACTGCTTATACCATCGCTCTGTTAGCACTATCTTGTCAGAAGATTCAACAAAGATACTGTCAACGTTCAAGAGATACAATCTAAACAGTCGGCAATTACAGACTGTGCGAAGGCGTGTTTGTCGCGAGCCCGTTGCGACACGATGATGAAGTCATCCGCCGATTGCAAATAGGGGATTACACTCGCTTCTCTTACTTTCAATTATCTAACACCTCATATACCTTTCCGTATGCTTACCTTTAGTATGCTTACATAACGACAACGTACATAAAATATAATAACACAAAATAATATCTACTTATCATTAATACGTCAAAATCAAAATGTGATCGGATACAATTAAATTTATCTTTTCATTTAATTCTGTACAAATATACAATAATCACAAAATTAACATTATTGTTTCCGTCATGTTTGTTCAAAAGATTTTTTTTATTATTAAAAATTTGGTAATGCATTTGGTAATCTAAAATATTTTCGCGTTTATGCAAATTGAAATTCGTTAACTATTCAATATGTTGACAGGAAAGATAAAACCGAGGATAAAACATATGTATCTTTTACTGTGCTATTACAGTAACGCGTAATAGCATATTGAAAAACACACAAAAGATAAGTAACAGAAGCGAGAAATAATACCAGGTGTCCGTGCAAAACGTGACTGCTCGATGTTTATTTACCATTTCCTTTCTGCGAAACTTCATTTATTACGATGAAAACGTCATAATTACCTAATCTGAGTAAGTGAACACATCGTAAACTGAAGTCTAACATTTCTCCCCTATCTATTAGTCTGAGTCTTTCCTTCCGTGAAATTTATCGGTCGGGTGTGTCTCATTAAACGTTAACCGAAATGAAATACTATTCGTCGATCGATCAAACGAAAGTCAACGTAGAACCGTATGTTAAAACAATAGAACGAAGAAAAAACAGCTAGAGTATATAAACGATAAAAATACTATCGATATCGACGTAAAAAAAAAACAGCAGAATATAAATTGCAAAGATAAATGTAAATATATTATGTATCTAATATTATAATTTAAAACAGTATGTTAATTACATACAAATAGAAACGTCAACGCACATACTTTCTTTATGTCAAGTGACACTTTTATCAAGTATTTGTTATTGTAGTGTTTTAATTTGATTGACCAATTATGTTTGATTTTTAATTGTCATACTGGAATGACTAGCTACTTAATAAAGAAATTCTTTTTTTGATTATACGTTTCTAGTAATTTTAGTTATAAAACATATAAATATTTTAAAAATTATGAATAAACATAACCAGACATATGCATTCTACAAGAAAAGGACAAAGATTTTTAAGATAAAGAACATGATTAATTGAAAATAATTTTCAATATGTATATAAAATAGAAAATTAAAAAACAATAACATTAACTTTCTCAAAATTTATACAAAACTAATAAATAAGTATTCAAAAAAGTTACCGTTTTAAACATTGATATTGTTTCGATTTAGAAATCTTATAAATATAACCATTACAATTCTTATACATTTCTCACGAATGCTTACTACTTTGTGTCATTTTATGTCAAATATATATAAATTATGTAAACGTTTTCAAATATCTATCTATCTGGAATGATTATCGGCCGCACAATATACATCGTGCGCGGTTTTACGAAGGTCAGTACATCATAACATGATACAATTATTAGAATGTAACTACGGCTAATGCCAGTGTGATAATAATAATTGGATAATTACGGGTAGACAACCGCATCGTTGATCTTTTCCAACTTTTTGTACCGTTATCGTAATTCAATTTATCATGCTCGACCAAATGGTAACGCATTCCTCAATCACTTCGGAAGTGTAAAGTTTCCGACAAAATTGTTTTATACATTTATATACACAAAATAATCTCGTCCTTGGCCTTTAGACCTACTGCTTTTTTCTCAATTATAATTCGTATTATAACAAGATGCAAATAAAGCAAATGAATGAAACGATAAAGTAAGAGAAGAATGAAACAATAATACGGCAAGTGTTATGATATTTTAATATTACTAATAATTAAAAATATTAATAATTAATTAAATGCATCGATCTCAAGTTTTCGAATAAATATAATTTTTACAAAATGTAATATTATTGCTTACTGAAATTATACAACGAAACATCCATTTTACAGTACATATTACCATTTCAATAAAAGCGAAAAATTCATTTTTCTTCCAACAATTATATTTATTCGTGAATAAGTGAAGTTATTATTCATTTCGTTTTAATTAATAAATAATCAAATACCGTCATAAACGATTTTTAAAAATCATTCATGAAAAGCAATTGGCAGAGCAAATTTTTCTGATTTTTTTTTATTGGTAAGAGAATCAAACGTGTACATGAGAAATAAATGAAATTCAAGTATAATAAATGTATACATATATCTATCCTGCGGAAAAGACTGCTAACGACGATAATTATCAATTGAAAACGAGTTTCCGCCGGGCAGGAGCGATGCCTAATTGCATAATCTGTATACTGCGATCGTACCGCGGTATTTTATCCGGCATGAGAGTCTGACCGTAAAATGCCAACCTTGACGAAGATGCGCACTTGCATATACATCTCGCGTTCATCTCCGGCCGTTCGCATTTGCATTTGCGCGATATTGAGCTGATCGGATTACCGACCGAATAAATTAAAAAAATTATGCATTTACAAGATCTCTTGTTAATGTAATAAATAGAAGAGATCAAACAAATTGAAGATAAAAAAATGTAATATAGAGCAAAAATAAAAATTTCACTTATTAATCACTAATTTATTCACTAATTAATTGCTTAAATGGACTAAAATTTCCATTTAAATTCACTACTTTTAATAAAATTATTAATCATGATATTAATGTAAATAAAATTATCATATTCATTGAATAAATTATATATTATATAATTAATTTCGCGATTAAATAATAAACGCTATAAAAAATAATAATTATCTTAATGATATTAATAATAACATTCTGATTAATATTAATGACTATTGCTATTAATTTTCTATATAAGAATATTAAATTGAAATATAAATAAATGTTATGATAAAATATTAGATATTGCAAATTTTCAAGTGTATCATTTTCCAACTAAAATACAGCTTGTGAATAACATTTTCTTTTTTTCGAGCTTCTGTGTATGTGAAAACTTAATCACAGTCTTCTTTGATGTACACCTATATCTTTATATCTACCCCATAAAAAATAATAGTTATAGCTGAAACGAAGAAAGCTAATAAACGCGAAGACCGTCCATCCTCTCTACGATCTCCAACAAATCTGCACCTCGTGCGTGCCTATTTCAAACCGCGCTCGCGTAGCATTATTATTATTATTCATTCTTTTAAGACCATTTATTTCAGGTTTGCAAAGAGTACTTATTACGCTCCCCCCTGCAATTAAAGGGTTATAATCTACGATGTCGAGCTCTTGAAAATTCAACGCCGTGGGCTCGAAAGAAAGTCAATGCGATGCCACGAGTACGCACAATAGGCGCCCGCTTTCGTCATTTTCTACATTTTTTACATTCGAAATGAAGCAAACGTAACTTAACTATAAGAACGGAAGGGAAAGAGGAGAAGAGGAAAAAATGGAACTATTGTAGAGATAAACAAGACGTTTGTTCGCGTCGCATGCTCCAACATAGTTCAACAAGCTCCAACATACTCCAACATATTCTATTGAAGCATGCTACGCGAATAAATTAAAGTATTATATTCCCGAAGATGCGCAGTAGCAGAGTATAACTCAGGTACATTAAAAATGTTATGAAATTTAATATACTTTTAAGTTACACAAATCAAATTTAATTTTAAGACATTAAATTAAATTTATAAATGTATCTGCAACTGAAATATTTGTATACATGTACACGAAATTTAGTGTACTTTTCATAAAATTTTACGAAGGTTTAGTACATTTTTTATTAAATTTTATATGAAATATTTTATGAAATTTAATATAAGTAAACGTTAAATTTAAGTTATTTATAACTTCATTTTCATTGACAACATTAAATATTTTTAATGCATGAAATTTGTTTCCATTACATGTAACGGAAGCAAATTTCTTTTTTTTTTTAAGCTAGTGTAGAACACAGAGTCATAATTAAATCTATAATGATATTATAGAACATCCAGAGAAAGTAGCTTTGATTTTTAAAAACTTCGATTAAAGAAAAAAATTTTTTTTTAATTTTTTGTGAAAAAATTTCTTTGATTTAAACATTTTTTTTAAATCAAATAAAATTTATTATTAAATCAAAAAAATTTTCTTTTCCAAAGAAGGCAATCTTTTCTCAGGATGAACGTCATCATGACATTTGATACTTAAAAATTAACTTGTGACGAATGAAATCATAATAATATTCTCATGATATTATTATAATTTTTATATTCTAAGTGGAAATGACGCTTACATTCAGGATCGATTTTTACCGATTTTTAGTCATGCAGTTAAGGCTAATTTTTTATTAGTGTTGCTACTACGCAATACACTTTATTTAATACCACTATGGACGAAAGTGGTGTGCGTTCAAAACGCTTGTAAACATCATTTGTCCTTGTCTAATATATTTGACACTAACTGCATGTGAGCGTGAAATGGAAAGCATCTGTGAAAATACGATGTATACGGAATCAGACTCACCGGCAGATTTCTGATGCCCAGCCGCACCTTGGAGTACTTTTTCATAAACACTCGCCAGAGCACGTAGGCCATGGCGACGGCGACGATGATGACGAGAATCGGCGCCGTTGTCTCGGACAATCCCGCCGTTTTCGCGGCCGGCGATGCTTCTCCCTCGATGAAACCGTCGTCAAAGATAACGTCTGTTGTCGCACCACACGCGGGTCATTCGATCGTCAGAAATCCGCAGCATCGTCGACAATTCACGATATGATTACACGCGAATCGGAGTCACGAAAGGCGCCAACTTCCGCGCGAACGTGTCCTGCGGACTTTGAGGTTACGTCACACAATTACATCGCACGATTTGCGGACGCCGACAAAATGGCGGAACGCGATCCGAAGTACCGAACTCCTAAAATCTGTCTTCTGTGGCGGAATACACTTTTGGAACTTAAAGACGGACAATGTTTGATATTTGGCGAAAGCGAGAGAAAATTCTAGTGTAGGAATAAAAAAAAATAGACCTCTAGTATTTGATGGTTTTTGAGATGTAGTTCCACGAATTCTTAAGTCCAAGGGGGGGCTCGAAAGACGACGGAAAAATACGAATTTGATCGGCAAGACGAACAATTAGCTCGGTAATAATCCCGCCACGCTTCGAGCCGTTTCGATTGTCGTGTGCGCGTCGTTACGAATCACAAGTTACGCGCCTCTGACCTCTGTTCACGTTACGCGTCGCCAGCTCGGCTATTTGAATCAGCGATAAACTTCACACGGCCGACCGAACGGAACGTTACGAAACAGTGCGCGCCGACATCGCGAAATTCGCTCCGCTTGTGTCAACCTTCACGTCCTTCACTGCGCGTCTATTCGCGCTCGCGGGCAACTTCACGCCGGTCACGTGCCTCGCAATACGAACGACGTGCACGGAAAAAAGTATGAACGGAAATCACGAACGAAGGTCAACCACCGCTCATTGCACGAATATTATCTACGAATAAGTAATGCTTACTCTTATACTCTTACTTTATATACAGAATTCTTGCAAATTGCAGCAGAAGAGTCACCGAGTGCGGACAATAGATTTATAAAGTTTCTGGCGGAACTAACCGCCTTTTGTAATCACTTCACAAATATCTGTATTCACTTGAAACATTCGATTTACGTGGATAGTTGAAAAAAAAGATTTGCAACTGGCTGTGTCATCTCCGATTGCGAAGTCGAGTCTATTCTTCAAAAGAACAAAAAAGAACAGGCTATTCTTACTATTCGATGGATTACGTCATTTGATTCCGCGATCGCGGTAGCTCAAGCGATCCATGTTGATTCACTCAAGTTGATCGATATCCAAAGGAATTTCGTTGACTCGCGACGTTGCCGGACAGTCGCCAGTCGTGTCTCGTATAATCCGATCGCGCGTCTCACGATTATTCACAAAAAAGCATACGTACAAAATGCCACAGCGCAAACTAAACGCGTTATATCTACGTTATATCTACGTTAGTCAAAGGCGCACGTGATATTCGCAGCGAGTCCAAGCGCGCTTCTCGACAGTCCAAACGACCTCTCGCCGTTCATATTGGCGCGAAAAATCATTCGGCGTAGCGTTGTCGGCACGACAGGACGGTTATCACGGATCACATAGATCGAAAGTACACCCGCCGGCGTCCGCTGCCGCGATGTAACTGACTTACTGACACGCGACACACGCAACCGTCGGCGCGCGCTGAGCGCTCTCGCGAGCCGCCGCGCCGGCGAACGCCGCTTGCTTGCTTTCGTGGAACGCGACGAAACGGAATATCTTGAATGAAACGCGTCGGCGGAGCCGCGCATCCCGTTTTATCGGTTGAAATCTTTCAGACTATCCGGTATAAATATTACTGGCTCTTATTATATCTGTATTGTCTGGAGAAATTAGCGCGGAGCGCACTACTTTCTGCGCCTGATCCAAGGTGTTTTCCAACGTGGTTAATGTACGTCAATTTTAGCAAATATTACAT
>NW_012130085.1:621497-625122 GCF_000143395.1 Atta cephalotes
ACACACACACACACACACACACACACACACACACACACACACACACACACACACACACACACACACACACACACACACACACACACACATAATGTATAATTATCCATATGAATGTAGGATAATATTTAATGAATGTGCGTAAAGTGATGTATCTACAATAAAATTTTAAGACGCAAAACTTAAGCTTTAAATCCTGAATCGTAAAATTAATATAATTAAGAAATAAATATTATACAATAGATATTTTTAAATTTAAAAGGAAATCTTTAATTAGTAAATATTATATAATATTAATTAGGAAATCTTTAATTATTAGTAAATATCATTTAAAGCTTTGAATAATCAAGAATCATTATAAAATATATAAAAAAAAAAATGTTAAGATAAAAGAAAATATTGATCAATCGGTCGAGTATGAAGAGAATAATTGATTATGATTAATCAATTTCTTATAGCTTAAGGCTTAAAGCTTAAGTTTTACATCTTAAAATTTTATTGTAGACACCGCTTAAAATAGCGCAATTTATGTAAGATACGTTTATATGATGTTGTTCATTTAAGATTATGTAGATTCGCCACCTGAAAATATTGGCAAGTATTTATGAATCATTAACCGATAATTTATTATCAAATATAAAAATATTAATAATTCAAAAAAGAATGTAACAGATTTCAATAAGATACGAAGATTCTTTCTCCTATTTTTCGAACGCCTTATAACTTCAACATTTTGTTTAAGTTTTGTTTAGATCACATGGACTATTTAATAATTGTATGCTCTGGTGAAAACTTTTCTCATAACTTTTATGAATTGGAACATTTTTCATAAATATTCAGAAATATTCGGAAAGTTTACATCTTCTCTTAGAATTGTTCATACAATTCTGAAATATTCTGAAATTTCTCTTCTATAATTTCTCTTCTATAATTTCTCTTCTATATTATATAATTTTGAAAATATATATTTTTAATTTTTTTTTAGATTTTATATTTTAACATTCCATCAAAAATTTTATTTAGAACAAAAAATCTTAAAAATTTTAGGATATTTCATTAACATATATGAAAAATTCTAAGAAAAGATGTAGATTTTCCGAGTATTTCTGAAAAGTGTTTCAATTTGCATAAAAAATATGAGAAAGTTATAAAATTATACAGAAATTCTGAAAAATTATATGAAAAATTCTGAAAAAAATTTTCCACCAGAAGACATACGTCTATGCGTATGTTTATCTTCTATGAATGTATTCGATGTAGCGATATTCATTTTAACTTATAACATGTTCATATACTCGAGAAAGGAATCGAATACTATCTTTTGTAATGTTAATCAAATTACACCATTAAATTTTGTGGATTGTTGGAAAGATGATAGCTCATTTCCTGCACATAAAACATGAACTCCCGAGAACGAAATAAAAATTGCTAACAAAGAAGGATCGATTTTCATTCGTAATCACATAACACATTTATATAGGTAATTTCATATATTTGTACGTTGTTTGGTTCCGACGAAACAAAAACGAAGTGACAACGTGACAAAACGCTTCTCGTATTTCGCAATTAGCATCAATGCTATTCCGCGCTTTCGCTTCCCCGTGTAATCGTATCTTTTATTTGCTCGTTTTTTTTTATATTCAGCCGTCGTTATTGCAACCTGTGTTACGTCGCTAATGCATGCGTGCATTACCAAGAGACTAAAAATGCTTGTTATATACTTATACAAGCACACACCTTTACCCCACGGGAGACAATGGGTGTGTCTGCTTCACGTGACGGCCACGTGAGCACCCTCGAAAAGGGCTTTCCCATTCCCCGGACGTTCATTCATTCAGCAAGTTGGCCAGTGTCGTGGGCGGCAGTGATGACCCTAGACTTGCCCGACCCAAAGTCGAAAAGAACCGAGACTGGTTACGAAAAAAGGGCAGAGAAAACATACAATCAGCTTGATGTACCGTTCAACGGAATTAAAAAGATTGCCGCATCATTTTGTGCGATTTCCAAATATGTCCGACGAGATAGTATCCAAGATTGCGGATATAATTAATTCTCATAAATAAACATACATGTCTTCCGCGTAAAGATAAAAATGTAATGAGGAAACATTTGCAAGAAAGAGAGAGAGAGAGAGAGAGAGAGAGAGAGAGAGAGAAGAACTTTCTATTTAAGAACATGAAAGATGTCTCAAAATATAAGTACAAGCTTAATAAATAAAGATATATGTACTTTTTCATATCAAATAAAAAAGAACATTTACCTTCTTTTAAATATAATAAATATAATTTTTTCGCATTTATTTTTGTCTGCTATAAATTTTGTTTAAATAAATTTCATAAATATAAATGATCATGTCAATCTCGTTTTGTATATTCATTTGTTTTTAATCAAAATCTCATAAAATATCTTTTTATCATGACGCAACAGTGTTACTTATATCGTTACAATCTTATCCCATCTCACGAATCACACGATTCAGAATGTTCTTAAGATTATGATATCGGGCGATGCGATCATGCATTCTTAATAGTGAATCAACAATCGTAGCCGAGCAATCGTTTTTCTGTCCTCCTTTGTATAATCGAGAATTTGTAACTCGGCAATTACTTAATCGTCAATTTATTTCGATAGCGATAGGCTGGATCCATGATATGGCTCGGCAATTATTTTACTTTCCGCTTTCGTGGTGAGCGTGATCACGCACAGCGCGCAATTGCTGCCCAAGATCGTTGCGCTGCATTAATCGATCTTTCTGTCGGACACAACATGCGCGCATGAGGTACACTCTGGCAGAGTTAAATAGATGTCAATGCGTTCCCACGTGTCCGTGTCTCGTCCGGCGGCCACTTTCGTGCCCGGGATAGATACTTATAAAAGAAAACACAGACGTCTATCATTTCGTAACGCCGCGCTAGCTGCCTTTCCGTTTAGCGAGAGCAATACCTCGGTCAATCGACCGATGCTCACAAGTCGTAATTATTGTTCAATGAACGTTACGCCTCTGGCGGTCCTACGAACCACAAAATACTTCTATTCCATATTAAGAATTTCAAGATGTTCCCTATCTTTTCGCGAGTTGCAAATGTCCCTTTACAGAGAAATGTAAATAAATTAAAAATCTTTATTCTTATGATCATACATGGAGAAATATTGTATGATGATCCTTATCACGCTTTATACCGGAAGAAAATGAGAGTAATTAGAAAGTGAATTAAAATGTATCACAAGAAAGACGTACCTACCTACTGTATCACGTATGTATCTATGTGTATCGCGTTGAAATCATAACGTGTAACATGAATCGTGAATCATTAACCAAGTTCGTTGAGTAAAAGGGAGGGTAACACCGCGAACATATATCACCACAAATGACGATAGCTAATGTGAGAGAAAGAGATCATATTATCGCGATCTCGCGATGGACACGGTCGGGTTACTCGGAGGTTAATCGAACAACGTGGTGTGTATAACGACAACAATTATTATTCGATCTAGCAGAATTGTAACATGCATATTGTTATCTTGCGAAAGCATTTTCACGTTTAAAAGATTACTCATTATTAAATAAATACATCTATATATATATATATATATATATATATATATATATATATATATATATATATAT
>NW_012130085.1:625418-635494 GCF_000143395.1 Atta cephalotes
ATATATATATATATATATATATATATATATATATATTATATATATATATACTGTATACTTTATCAATTCTGGAGAATCACGTTCTATTTCAAATTAACACTTAATATATAGCTTACATTTTTCCGTTTCACTATTTTATATAATGTACATCAAGTATCATGTAAATCATTGTAATTAAAAAGATCTATATTAAATCTTGAAGTCTCATAAATATTATGAAATATTTAAAATAAAATTTTATACCTTAATTTTTGGCATTATTAAAGAAAAAATATAACATATATTCTTTACGGAGGGATTTATTAATCAGTTAATCTAAGAATTAATAACATGAAATTTTTAGAATATTTTAAATTAAATTTAGTCTCAAATCATATTTAAATTATGAAATTGTTAAAATTGTGACCATCATCACAAAATTAATTTCAAGTATAAGAATACGGTTTTTATGTATTTACAGTTTATATATATCCAGATTTACCTTATAAAATTAAATCTATTGTATTCAGTTTAGTTGCATTTTTGATGAACGCGTTATTAATATTATCGCGTTTTTCCATGTTACGTTTAATGAATGATAAAGATACAATAGTACGAATAGCGCGTTCTCCGAATATGATTATACTATTATTTTGAAAGCCTTTCGAAAAACATAAACATATGATCGGCAAGCCGGTTTTCGATATTGGGCTCTTCATAAACAATAAATAAACGACGCGCGATGTAGCACGCCGCAATATAATACAAGCACTGTCCATAAAGTAACCTCTTACGAGGTTTTGGAGAGGATCGTTCTATACTTATGCGATCGCGACAAGCATTAATAGCAATGAAAGGAATCTGAAAGTAGGAGACTTCGGATGCCTCCTAGGAGACATCGTTGTGCGCGGAGCAATCTTAGAATGAACACTTTTTTATTTGTATTTGTTTTTTCATTGTAATGTAACTATTACACAAGCTAAGTCTTAATCATAATAATAATACATTCCGCGCCGAATTTTAAATACTTTAATTTAAATAAATTTATTTGTAATAACGGTCTAATTATTCTCATCTTTTTATTTCTAAATAAATCCACCATATTTGTACGTGTATATTATATGTAAATTATTTTATTAGTATTACCTTGTCCAAATTTTTAACCGAAATGGATAAAATTGTGTAATTTTAATATGTTAATAATATAATTGAGTCGCGATCTTCTTTCAATAATTTTACTTAATTTCTTTTATTAATTAAATTTTATTTATCTTTTAGATAACAATTTGTAATAATTGTAAACTAATATATCTAATTAATTTTTGGTTTAAAACAAAAAAAATTTATTTCTCAAATTCACTTTTTTTAAATGTCATAATTAATTAAATATTCAAATTCAACAATTAGTAAAAAATGAGAAATATTAAGACAAATAGAGAGAATACAATTCATGGACAATGCTTTCTGCCTAATTTTAATACTTGAGACAAGACTTGCTTGAACACAGTTCAAGCGCATAGATGAACATAATGAAATCAATTTCCGATCTCACACATACAAAATACACTCACATATGTACACGTATTGTACATGTATTGTAAACCTATAAAAATTTTTAGTTCTGCAAATTTACGATTCTCGCTTTAAGCCTTCTGAGTTATGACTATTCTCTGCCACATTCGCAAACTCGTTGTGTATGCTACACGCATGATGCGCATGATTTGCACACGTTACACTTTATACATGTTCAAAGTCCACGGCCACGATACTTACCCCTAGTATAAGGTTACAACAAAAATAACGAAGAAACGTTCGATGCAGACGTACAGCTGGCCTAACAATTAGGATTTACTGTTCGCTTCGTTCTCGTAACGTAAATCTCTCCGAAAATGTGGAGAAACGACGCGTAGGTTGTAAAATCGTCTTTATCGAATCTTTCGTAAATGTTATCCTTTTTTTAACGCATCAAAACGCGACGCGTTGGAAACGCTAAAGATCAAGATGTGTTCAATGATATCAAATATGTTATCAAATGTGATCAAATAAAAATGAGATTTTTTTTTCTCTTATTTTATACATTACTGAATGCGTTACTTCTTTTCTTTGCGTTTATGTTATTTTTTTTAGATCTAATTATGAGATATACTAATATTCACATTAAAGCTGACGTAGAATAATAATCACTGTTGAGTCTGCGTTGAACAATGTAAACGTAATTTGTATGTCAAAATTCAAAATAGAGTTCTATTTATAATCTTATGGAATATCGCATAATACAAGCAATATTTGAAAAATACAGCATGTATAGAAATAAATATATTAAAATGCATGAAAATGCATACATTTACAAAATATATGGCTTAAAATTGTAAGTGAAATTTTATCTTAAAATATAATGTATTATTTATAAATTGTATACAATACCTAATATTATGATTAAATAAATTATCTTTATATGGGATGAATAAAATTCAAAATTAAGAGAAAATATATTTAAAAAAGAGTCAATTGTTCACATTCAGCGTATGTATAAAATTATGATATAAGCAATAGATAAAGTTTTTTTAAACCCGTCACACTTACTAGAAGTTTACCCAGGTCAAATATATGACATAAAAAAGAACATTTCCGCAATTTACAGCTGCGGTTGCATCCGGAGAGTCACGCGTACCAGTTTATCAACGCATTTACGTGTTACCAAGGACTGTATGCGCGGAGAAGCACGGATAATTTTACATAGTTTTACGCATCCACGAACCGCGATTATCCGCGGTAACATCTGTGGCTTTATAAATGAAGGATCAAGATGAGTGTCACGTTTATAGTAATCTAAGGTTACTGACATTAGATTTGCAATTCATGGTCACTGTAGGAGAACTTTTTATGAGAATTTTATATTAAATTCATAAATTATTTAATTACGGAATTGTATCTGTTTATTTTTATTTAGGTACTTGGATAAAAATAAATCTTATATCGTGACTTAAATTTTACAATCGCTCATCAAGATGCAACTTTCTAAAATAGTTTGAAACAGTATATATATATATATATATATGGATAAAAATTCAAGTAATTTGAATAATGATATTGTAATACATTAACCATTTATTAATACATAATTAACTTGTGATGCATTAAATAATCTATTTGCTTTTATTTTGTTAAGGAAAATTTTTTGTACCAATTATGTATTTGTTTATGTTTCGCGAAATTCGGAGTTTATTTCTTGGATAGCTCATTGCAAAATGAAAGTTAATCGACTCTTTTAATAACTCATAATATATTAAATCATCAATATATTAAGTAGCGCGCATAATGCAAAATTGTATTTAAAAAAATGGGGATTAAAATTAAGTCAACGAATATTCAAATAAGAGAAATAGAAGCGCGTTGAAAAATTAAATTCAACAAAATATGTTTCCTAAGATTTTTCTTTATAAAGCATAGATACGACACTATATGAATGCCGCATTCTTTATTCATCATTGAATTAATTAGTGTTGCATGTTATATTGTACGAATTTTTAAGAACTTGAATACCATTAAAATTTCTTTTAAATAATAGTATAATTTAAAGACAAAAATTTTTTGAACTGTGGAATATTAATCACAGTTTTACGTAAATTAAATTTGTGCATGGCCATCGGCATTGCACAAACTACATTGTTTATGGATGGCGGGGATGAGTTATAGAACAAAATGTTCTTTCATCTTAAAGTTTTAAGAACATCAACGTATTTATATACTTTTAGAATAGAGGAAGGAATAATAGGTTTCTCTTTATGGATTATTCCGCGCTGATGTATGCATTATATTTCTAGGAAGATTGATCGCACATATGATAACATAAGTACAAAGCACGTATGGAATAAACCCAGGAACAACATAAAGAATGTTAGTTGAAAATTGTAATAACCATTATAAAAATATCAAAAAATATCTATCTACTAGATAACAATTTAAACTGTTTAAACTTGAAAAAAAGGATAGATTAATAAACAGTTAACAAGCTTATAAAAATTTAGAAAAATATTTCTGTTTTATTATAGTTATAAATTATTAATTGTTTATTATTTTTACTTATTATTTTTATTATTATGACATTTATAAATTATTACTTAGCTGACTATAATATTTACATATGTATTTCCGGTATTACATATGTATTAGCTCATTTGCAGGCATTTTTTACGTAATTGATTTATTCATTTGAGCCCAAATTGTTTATTAAATTATAACATTTTGCTTAAATAAATTTTTTAATAATATAAAATCATTTTTCTTTTACATTTTCTCTCGAAGGTTAAAAAATATTCACACTGACCTATACTTGAGTCATACTTTCGATTTCGTTTCGCCGATTTTATTGAATTTTTTTATGAACCTGTAGGCGAAGTGGACGCGTATGTATCACAAGATGTAAATCATGTGCAACGGGATAAAGTTTAATGTCTTTGTCCTTGTGAATCTTGTTGAACGACGCCACGCCCTTATCGCAAATTGGTGTTTGCTTTTTACTTGCAGACATATGCATACACATGTATATACATATATGTGCAGCTATATTGGGCGATAAAGACGTAACGTTGCGCTCGTGATTATGGCGTTGCTCGTGGGTGCGATAATGCTCCATACACCACACAGACAGAATTCATTCTGCTTGAGCTGAGACAACGAATGTCGCGTCGCTCGGTTCTTATAAGGATCGAAGAAAAAATACTTGCTACCCTATCTCGAATTTCACGATAATAAATGATGAAACATTGCAGCTTTAGTCTTGAATGGTCGAATGACGACAAATTTTTTACTTGATTTTATTATGATGAAAGCTTCAAAAGTACAAATAACTAACAATAATGCAAGTTTATTGATTTTTATTTATATCAAAAATATAAATTATACGTTAATATTAAATTAAAGTAAACGATAACTATTAAATACATAATATAAGAAACGTACAAAAGATTTACGTAAAAAATAAAAATTAATTAATATTCCTCTCCAGAGATCAATATTATTCTACATAAAAATTTTGGATATAATTAAATTTATTTACACTTCTGTAAATTATTTAAAAACTAATATTTATTTTGGAAGTGTTGTAAAATAAAATATTACGAGATTATTTTTGTGAGAAAATAAATTTTCGGTCTTTGAATATAATTATATTGAATATAATTTGTTCCTCGAATGTGAGTGTTCGAAAAATTGTGAGTTTACTGTATTACGTATATTTTTCATCAATTGAGCAACTGTTTTGTATATACGTATTCTCACAGTAATTAAGAGGATATTTTAATAGAAAGTCAAGTATAATAGTGTCATTAAAATACAAAGAACTATATCCCGTTAATGTTCCATCCATAATGATAGATTTCTAAACAATAGACATTACTTGCCACAGAGGTAAAACATCTTTCTTCAAACAACCGCATAAAGAAGTCATTATTTTCATGTCTTATAACTATTACTTATTAATATATATAACAGTGCTAATTTTATTATATCAGATCAAAAATTTATAGAAAATTAGTTCATGACTATATAAAAAGTCTCTATAAGTGATATTAATAGTAATATGTTTGTTAAAGTTTTAATTTGTTTAAAAAATGTAACGATAACTTTTACAATGTAAAGATCGTATTATAAAATTTCTCTCAATTTCTAAAATATATAAATATTTTAATGTATTTAAGTATTTATAAAGCTGCATATTATATTAATAGCATATTAAGTACACAGAATTAGAAAAATTTCATTATTGGTATTGAAATTCGCTATATATTTAAATATTCGCTCGATCATATTGACTGACATACATACAAGTATACTACACTATTACAAACGTAGTGCGTTATATTCATTAATGTGTACATCTGCGTTGAAAGAGAACTTTTCTATATCAAAATTAACAAGAGATCATTGTTCTTAGATAATATTGAGGAAATGTATATTTCCAACAGCTGATGCGATCTCACGTGTCAGTTTTATGTAATGTGTTACGCAATAATCGCGGCAGCAGCACGGTAGAACTATGGACATTTGTTATCATTGTTACGCGCAAAACATCGATCATTATTTGCGTAACTGTTTATTACCATCATTTTATTTTATTAATGCATGTCTCTCAGCTCTATCTTTTTTCAATTTTTTTATATTTGAGTAGTAGAATTTAATTAATTTGCTAGAACAATTATTAAAGACCAATTGTATAAATAAGATTTTTAAGATTACATTAATTTGGATTACTTAAATACGAAACAGATCGGCTCCGGGATGTGTGACATGCCGCGATTCGTTTAATTGATAAGCAAAATCGATCGGCCATTTAAAGCAAGCGTATATAAAATACATAAATGTGAAAGAGCAAGTCCACCATCGCCGCATCGTTAGCGCCTAAAGTTGTTCACACGGAACATGAAAAATGCATTCTGTTTCACATGATGCATATGATGTATCAATAGCTGCATTCAGTAGAAAAAGTAGCTTTGCAACTGTTGTAAAATCCTTTAATATGATTGATCTTGCTCTTAGTTCTTCACTGGATCTAAATGTATAAACTAATCATATTCAAGAATTTTACAACAATTACAAAGCTGCTTTTTCTACTGAACGCAGTCATTAAGTGTATTCAAAACAACAATCACTCACTGGGCGCTTAGTGAGCTGTTTCATTCGATTGGTATATTCCGTTAGATCCTAAAATATAAACCAATCAAATGAATGAGTTCATTGAGTGTTCAGTTATCCTGAATTTTTATTCTTGTTGTTTCATCGAATATTAAAGAAGGATAAAATGATATATCATGCGCGAAATAAAATCCACTGTAGATTCTATCGTCACGTTATAATTATGTTCCTATTTCATTTGCACAACACGGTGAACACAAGACGAATCGACTCCAGACGAGTGATATCACGATTCGATCAAACAGTAATCGAAATATCAATCCTTTATATTTATTGCATATTTCAATGTAACTCGCATAATATAGATATTAATAATTTAATTTAACGTAATCAATAATTAATAATTAATAATTTAATTTAATGTTATATATTGATAATGTATATTGATAAAATGTGTATTTTGTGATATATATATGCAAATCAAAAATCTATCATGCGAATAAAGTAATGACCATATTTTCGAGTAATGCGAATATCGCAGGTAACTATCTGCAATATTAAATGTCTGCAATGTCGTTATAATTTATAATAATTACTATCGAAAAATAAGTTATTTATCATTCGATAAATAGAAAATACACGAAGGCGATGTTCAAAAGTAAAACGCATAGCTTTTGGCGCGCAAAATTGGCGCGCAAAATTAATCTCGCGAACAGTGATACCAACTCGCTGCCCTCTATAGTCTGTTATATAATACAATGTGCTTTTTGTTCCCTGTTCTTGCTTTTTGCTATTATTTACATCTTGTTTTTTTTGCTTTCCGATTTTTTATTTTATATCGCCCGAGATAAAAGTTCGAACTTCGAAAGAAACAAGAAATACGTAGCAAGAAATACAATTATCGATAAAATGATTACAAAGGAGAAAAAAACAAAAACAGGTAACAATAAAGAGCACATTGTAAAATAGGCTTATATGCTATCCACAACAGACACAACACGTAGAGAGAGATAAGTAAGGATAACTTGACAGCAGTGACCTGCACCGCGCAACCCATCAAACGGCAGTATATTTCTGTGGTCTTTCTTTTAATGATAATATTGGTATCGTCACATAATTGTTACACAAGTACTCTATACAGTAAAAAAAGCTACGCAATGACAATATAATTATAACGAACTGTTGAATAGTTACAGAATACAGATACGAAAATCATAACTCAATCGAGTCCGGAGCGTCCTTTTCTGGCTATCGCTTTTCCATACAATACTGTGTGGCATATTGCAAGCAGGTGAGAGTTGGCATCGCTATGCAGGAGACGTGACCGTTTTGCCATATTATGTTTCTACTTTATTTGCAGATCGTGAACAATGTGGACACAAGACGATGCTCCGTAGGACGAGTAGCATCGTTATGACTTAATCAAGTACGTGGTAATCACAGCTTATATAGCTTGTATCGCTTAATGCAATATCTTATATCTATCGCTGAATATAGATATCGCTCATATTGATGATTGACAGCGTGTATTTTGCGATACTTATTCGGCCAAAAAAGTATTGAGCAAAAAATTGACAATCATGTTTTCTGATATTTCGAATATCGCGAATGTCTATCAATAATAATGCATATTATTCAGATAAACAATAATTGAAAATAATCATCACATAAAAGTATATTATTTTTTACTTGACACAAAAAATGCATGAACACGATGCGTTTCAAAATTAGACTAACTCACTTTTTAGAATTATCTCATTGAAAATTGACTTCTAAATTATAAACAAAACGTTATGACGAAAATATAAACCCAGCAAACAAGCTTATTTATTATCATTCTAACGTCAAAATAATCTCAAAACAATGACAGAAGTAACGTCAATTTGTTCATTAATAATTAAATTTACTAAATGCAATGTTATAAAGTATAATATAATATACAAATATAATATACAAATATAATATACAAAATTATAACGAAATGAACTCTACATAAACTAATAACTTTTCTTAGCAATTATAAAAAATAATTATAATATTTATCTATGAATTATCTTAGGAGCACGATGCTTTATATTTTACTTTATTGACAATTACAGAATTAACTATGTATAAACTGATGCAATCGAGCCATACATGGAAAAAATAGAATTCTGGATCGTTCATTTTCTACCAGAATTCTAGTTAATTCAACTAAACATTTTTTCCTGTGTATGAACAATACGATGTATTAATGCTATCTGTTGAATTGACTGTATAATTATCAACAAACAACGAGTAGATATTGAATTACCATATCTAGATCACATAAGGTCTGGTTACTTTTATAATTACAAAAATATAATACTAATATTTATTTAGGTCAACGCAAACTTTAAAACAAAAACTTTTTTAAAACAAAAACTAACCTTTTTCAAGTTTACTGACGGAGAATTTCTAACTAATTCGCAACATCTTCGTCTACGTATATAGCTATGTTACATATAAGTAAATTCATAGGAGGTAAAGACAGTGTGTGTAAGCCTATAGCCCATGTATGTCCATTTGTTTTTGTCTATTTTGTTGACAGTAGTATGCACGACCTTAGGCTAAGATTATTTCTTGAGAAAAGAGAGATTACCTATTAAATTGTTCTTAATTATAATCATTTGACCGGCCGATACGACGACATACTTTCACGCTTTTTATTCAAAATACTTGTTAATAAAAATATTTTCAGTGAAAAATTAAAATAAAGATAAAATAATTAAAACATATAAAAATTATATGGAAGCGAAATTTATATTCTTTTGTAAATTCATATTTACAAAATTCATTCATAATAACATTAGTATATCGATAGTCACAAGAAATTATAAGCATATGTGGTTCCATTAAATCACCATAGATGGGAAATCTGTTACCTTAGAAAATTCGTCATAGAAAAATCTTATATCTAAATCATGAATACATGACTAACAAAATTAATACTACATATTATGCATCAATATCTCATACACATAAATCTTATACACAATTTATCAAAAGAAGTAATCTTTCCATTAGATTTCTCATTGATTGTTAATTGAGCATTTTATTTTACTAAAATAATGCACAATGCATATATTTATAATAATATAATAATAAACAATAATAAATAATTTTTATTAAGAAATGTAATAAATATTAATTGTAAATAAAAATATTCAAGTTTACAACAGTCGAAGCTAGATCTTTAATGCTTTAAATAATTCAAAAAAATTACAAGAGATCCGGGTTCAAGTCCCGGCCGAGGTAATATTTTTCGCAATAAATTTATTTAAACTTTTTAGCATATTAATACCTTTCTAATATGATATTGAATTGAACATTACAATTTGCTTGTCAATTTAATTTAATTTGTGATATTATTTGAATAGTTTAATTGCGTTTGTAAGTCCAAAAAACCAATTCGCGCAGTTTGAATAGCTACAAATATGATATAT
>NW_012130085.1:635808-638749 GCF_000143395.1 Atta cephalotes
GTGTGTGTATATATATATATATATATATATATATATATATATATATATATACGTATATAATTCACATTGAATTATTTAAAGCATTAAAGATCTAGCTTCGATCGTTATAGGCTAAAATATTTTTATTGACAATTAATATATAATAAATTTGAAAAATGTGCAATAATTATAAAAGTAGCTACTAAATTAGTTAGGTACTAGTAAAGAGAAACTGAGAGAAGACACGTGAGAGCATTTTTCCTATAACCGCAAAATACTGTCACACACTACTGTCCTCTGAAGAAGTGGATGTAAACTACTAATATAACAATATTCAATTTTTTTGCGGTGCTTCTGAAAATAAATCATTGAAATAATTAAAATCTATCAAATAAAGATTCAGGTTTCTCTCCGCCTGTATTCATAGTCATCTTATAACCGTCTTAAGTATGTCTTAAGATGTCATGAATCAATCAAAAAGCCGTATTATTAGCACTTTAGGACATTATTTAAGATGATCTTAAAATAAGAACCGATTATAAATATTGACCTTAATGTCTATTGCACATTGGACGCGAGGAGAGATGAAAATTATTGTGTTTACCTCTATCCATCCATCCTTATTGTCCCTATCTATATATACTTATTTTTATCTATATATCCGTATTTTTATTTATTCGTCTATCTGTGCCTATTCGTTTATCTCGTCGTGTTTCTACTTAAATTTCTACTTCATAAATGTGCAATAACACCGCGATATAATATGTTAATGGCTGCATTCAGCAAAAAAAGTAGCTTTGCAAATGTCGTAAACATGATTCTTTACAAATGTTGTGAACACTTCAACACTGGTTCTTGCTTTTAATTTTCCTTATTAATTACATTATAATCATATTAAAGAATTTTACAACAGTTGTAAGCTGCTTTCACTTGTTGAACGCAGCTAAATGCTTAATCATGTCCTATCACGTACTAATAAGTTCTAAGCAGGATAACCTAATCGCGATCATACTAAATAAATAAGCAATAAATAATAATAATTAAAACAGACTTTCAATCTTTAAAATACAAAAAAAATTAACAACAAGGCTAATGAAAACAACAGGGAACCTGTTGTTCTCATTAGTCCTGTTGTTTATTGATTATTCTTGTATTTTAAATAAGCAATAATTTAAAAAATATATGAACTCGCAATTTGCGAGCAAGTTACCCTCCCGAATATTTATCTTTACAAAATATCTTTTAAAAAAACTTAAATTGATGTTAAACATCAATATACTTCGTATAGATCCTCTTCTTTTTTTTAGTCAGATTAAATTCATTATGTTGTTCCTGGCCAATATTCCGGCTTTATGCTAGAAATCGGAAATAATAAGAAGAAACCTTTTTGTTGTCGGTTAACATCGCCGGCAATCATATGAAGGCGTAAGATTTTACGCCTTTATATGATATGCGCGAAACAACGTGAAGAAGCCATTATATTAACGAAAGTGACTAAATATTAATATGAACAATTAACAATAATAATAACAATAATAATTTCATTAATATATAAATTTCGCTTTTATTCTCCGTTTATTCAAAATTAAAAATATAAACATTCGACTAAAATAAATCTAAATTAATAAAAAAATCTTTATGTCAAAAATTTTTTTATTTTAAAAGTCTCGATTATTATGAATCTAGATTAAATTTCTTAAACTTTACAATATTTATGAACTTTACAATATAAACAACAAAATTTTAATTAATTTTAAAAATTAAACTGAAAATTAATAAATCAATTACTATCCGATAAAATTCAAGGCTCATGTATGTTTTTTCAACGATTCGAGATGAGATTCATTGTTAAATCTTATCTCAAAGCATGCGGAAATGAGAAATTCAGATGAATAATGTAAGATTCGAAAGGGATAATTTTCCTTCTTATTAATAAAACTGTAAATTCTCTTTGTAAATTGTTAGTATCATTTTTTTGTATAATTTATTATTACAAAATTAAATATTTCAAGTGAAAAATGCAAAATGAACACAATTTTTAAATAAATAATACTAGATAAAATTCTTTTATTTCTTGAAAAATGTATATTGAATCTTACATCATGTTACTATTTTAATCGATACAAAATTCAGTTACTACGTATAGATAAGTTACAAAAGTTTAGGCTAAAGTCGGTGCAAATAGTAATAATTAATAATCTTAAAATATCTTTTGTATATAAAAAAACAAGATGAATAAATTGTATGACATGTATGTGTTACATTAAAAAATTTATTATTATTTTATTATTAACATGTATACAAGTAAATGTGAAACAATAGAAGGAATTTTCTAGAAAACAATATGTATATTACACATATACATGTGTACGTATGTATACTGCTTTTCTGCACTAACTTATATGAAATTTAATCCTGAATTAATATTTGAAAATAGGACAGGTAAAATATTATTATAAAATTATATTAATTATAAAATAATAAAACAACAGATACTTATTACACTGTAACAAACACGTTTTTATATTATAATATAGACAACAATTTTATTTACTCTAATTACATACTCTTTTTATATATATTCTTTATATTTTTTAATTTTCTATATTTTATATTTAAAAAATACGAATATTTTATTATCTTTTGTATACTTTGTATATTTACTTTCAAATGTGTCAAGATGTAATATTTGAATATAAAATATATTTAAAAAAACATGCTAAAGAAATGACCATATAAAATCAACCCCTATTTTTTCATTATTTTTATATTATTGAGCTTGAGTTATAATCAGAAACAAATTCACATTGATCTATGAATTGACAATTAGTAAATAAAATTTGAGCCCTTAATAGTTTTCATGAGTTGAATAGTTTTATTTAAACGTTTTAATTAACGAGACATTGTGAGTAGTAGCAGAAGCAACTTATATTGAGTCCGGAAAGTTCATGCCGATGTTGAA
>NW_012130085.1:639189-641531 GCF_000143395.1 Atta cephalotes
AATACAAGAATGATTAAAACTCAAACTAAATGTAACGTGATATTACAAATTTAAAAGTGTATGCACAATAAATTTCATAATGAAGAGGTATTCAGGATTAAATTTATCCTAATCTGTTTTTATTTTATAATAAGACAATGGATGTATGGAATGCTATACATACATTTATCCATATATTTTTATTAAATTGATGCGTATGTATCTAGATATATAGTGTATTAATGAAAATACCACAAATCCATTACCTCAATAAAAATATTAATACATTAATACTCACCAAGTTGATGCGCAACGGCGGAGATACATCTGCAACATCGCTATGAAGATTCTGTAATAAAAGAATATAAAATCTTAATTAAAAACAGAGTAAAGAAATAATCATTACTTTAAAAAATAATTACTATATGAACGCATGCAATTTGCTGAAAAATAATTATACAATTTTAAAAATATAATTTTTGTAAGCATCGAATTTTGTACCGATTATTTAATTAGATATAAAACAATTATATATATTTTCTAATAATTAGGAAAGTCACCGATACCGACATATCATTTCGTTTTGAGACAATATTTCTAAACAAAAGGTAAAAATAAAATTTTAAAAACATAAGTACAAACTAAAAAGTGTTTTCCATCAGTACAAGCAGTTTTTTATAATATTATTTGCAATTTAGCAATAATTAATTTTTTCATAAGGTAAGCAAAAATAATCTGAAAATGGGCTCCAAAATTGACACAGTAGGCAATTATGTATTTCTATCTTTTTTTCTTTTACAGGAATTATCTGTATAGAGTACCTACAAGTGAATGTATATAAGATATTCTAGAATCTCTTTACTCGTCGTTATAAAATATTTTTATTGAATTATATGCATATTTACTTTATACTGTTCTGCAAGATGCAAATATGTAACGCGATAATTTTTCAAGAGTTATTCTATATATGGACGATTGTCTTCAGTTCCAACAGAACTATTTAACATTATGAAATAACATTATAAAGATTAAGTTAGCTCATGATCTGTTTTATAGACAAGTGTGGCGATTTATATTGCATCCTAATTTTTTATTTAAAATCATATTATGAAAAAACTAAGAAAAAAATAATATAAATAAAACTGATTTAGGAAACTATAAGTATTTAGAATAACATAATATTATCAATAATATAATCACTTATTTAAATTACGCAATTTACAAAAAAAAATCGTAAGAATTTTATTTTCACAATCATAGAATTCATTTTTAATTAATTTGGTATAGAAATAAGCCATAAATATACGAATTATAAGTTTGTCTTCTTTAATTAGCTAAACAGATCATGATTGTATAAAGTGCAATAATTAGTTTCTAACTATTGCATACGAGAAATAAGAGAGTCACTTTAGGAGACTTATGTCAATCATCGACAACTTTCTTCTATATATATTTTCTAAAGAAGATCTTAGCAAAAATAAATTCGTATAAAACTTTAAAATATTATTTAAATATATTAAATATATTATTTAAATTACTATTAAAATTTTATACAAATTTATTTTTGCTAAGATTTTTTTTTAGAGAATATATAAATAAAATTTATTAAAGTTTACTTTATTAACAAAGTTATATTAGAGGTGGTTCGATAACATAAAACAAAAATAAGAAAGAGCATATAGCAAGTTATTATTCACACATAATTACATATAAACACAAGTCACATAATTACATATAAACGTTTCGGTCAAGTCATGATCATTGTCAATACAATCAAGAGAATGCAAATGTTAAAAAATATAATTTAGCACATTATATAGGATGTCGCAGTACAAAATTTTAAAAATTAATCCTCATAATCTCTTTTGCGTGAAAGAATTTATTCTTGATATTTATAACTTGTATGTTAAAACACGGATCATGAATACATGATTACATGAAATTTCGTACAGAACAGTCTTATATAATATTCATCTTATATAATATTTTTCCATCTACACTAATATTCTTCCAATAAATTAGCATTATTGTATAATATTATAGTTGTGAAAACACGGAATTTCGTATATATAATAATATTATACAATAACCCCGTGTTTTAATATACAAGTTATCAAGAATAAATTCTTAATTTCACTGTAAAAGAGATTACGAAGGCAGGATTAATTTTTGGAATTTTGTACTGTGACATCCTATATATAATGTGCTAAATTATATTTTTTAATATTTACTTTCTCTTGATTGTGCTGATGATAGTTATAATTTGACCTAACCATTTACATATAATTTTATTTTAAATATATGACTTGTTCGAATAATAACTTGTGTATGTGACCATACGTTCTTTTTTATTTCTGTTTTAG
>NW_012130085.1:648021-649489 GCF_000143395.1 Atta cephalotes
TTTTACAAAAGATCTTAGCAAATAAATTTGTATAAAATTTATAGTATTTTTTAAGTAATTCTCCTTTTATCTAATTTAATTAAAAGAAAGTTAACTTAAAATTTGAATAAAATAATTATATATTTTTTCTAAAGTAATTATATATATTCTCTAAAGAAGATTTTAGCAAAAATCTATTTGTATAAAATTTTAAAGTATTATTTAAAATTTTAAATTTTTTGCTAACATCTTCTTTAGAGAATATATATAATTATATTAGAAAAATATATAATTATATTATTTTATAGAATATATAATTGTTTTATATCTAATTAAATAATGGATTCAAAATTCGATGCTTATAAAAATTATATTTTCAAAATTGCGTGATTATTTTTCAATAAACTGCACACATTCATATAGCAATTATTTTTTAAAGTAATGATTATTTTTTTATTCTGTTTTAATTTGGATTTTAATTTATTTGTTACAGAATTGTATCGACGTTACAGGTGTAACTCCACTGTTGCGCATCGGGTGAGTGATGAATTAATATTTTTATTGGGGTAACGGATGTATGATAATTTTATTAATATAATATGTACATTCCTAAATACATGCATGTATAGATTTAATAACAATATATGGATAAATATATATAGTATTTCATACATCCGTTGCCATAAAATGTATAAGTTAGAACAGATTAACAATACGATAATTAGATATGATTGCCTCATTATTATTGAATGTATTGTGAGAAATATAATTTGTGCATACGAAAATATTTTCAAATGCTCATACTGTATACAGTAGCCGAATTTTTCAAAAAATTGAAATTGAAATTGGATGCATCAAAGAAAACATGAGGATTTTTTTCCTGTAACCGCAAAATATCTTGTGCACTATCCTTTGAAGAAGTAGATACCAATTATACAATAATATCCATTTTTTTGCGGTGTTCCTGATGGAAATAAATCACGGAAGTAAATCACTAAAATCTTTTAAATTAATAAAGATTTTAACGGATTTTAGCAGTTTATTTTTATCTGGGTCACTGAAAAAAAATGAATCTTGCTTGCTTTGTAATTGTATTCATTTCTTCAGTAATGTGCGGGGACATTTTATGATTACATGAGAAAGTCCTCCTGTCCTCTCTTAGATTTCTCTCTGCTGATACTAAATACTCTTGTATTTGGGATGACCATTAGAATTGTGTCTAAATTAAATAAATAATTATTACTTCGCAAAAAGTAGGTTGAATAAAACCATTTTTACAAGTCATTTTATGAGTGCCCGCATTCGCATGAATGCACTAACCACCAATAGAAAGATATTTCTCATTGAGTGCTTAATCATGATATTTTATCCCAGCGATCTTTCTTTCTGAAGGAATGATTCTCAGGATGTTGGAATGTTTTCAGGACACACACATACACACACACACACACACACACACACACACACACACACACACACACACGACACG
>NW_012130085.1:651685-657342 GCF_000143395.1 Atta cephalotes
ACACGCACACGCACACGCACACGCACACGCACACGCACACGCACACGCACACGCACGCACGCACGCACACGCACGCACGCACGCACGCACGCACGCACGCACGCACGCACGCACGCACGCACGCACGCACGCACGCACGCACGCACGCACGCACGCACGCACACACACATGTGCCCATATATCATATATTTTTCCTTCTAAATGTCATAATTTATTGAAACAATGAGTAAATTTCGACCGAAATAAAAAACCGAAATTTCATTGTGTATCAGTTTTGGCCAAAGAATATAAGTACTTCTTCTTCATAAATCATAATTTAATTATTGAAACAATAATTACACATATTAAAATTAATATTTATGAAGAAGAACTATGTGGTTTCAGTCGAAACTAACACGTAATGAGTTGAATATTTTTCGCAATAAATTTATTAATAGTTTCAACATATTAACATCATAATATCAACATTTATATGATACTTAATGGTAGCATCAAATTATTAAAAATTGCTTGCTATAAAAAATTTATTTCGCAGTTACTAATTGCGTTTAAGTCCGGAAAAACAATTCGACGAGCAGTTTGAAAAGACTACATAGTATATATATATGCAAGTGTATATATAGTGTATATTAGTAATTCAAGATTGAATTATTTAAAGTAATGAAGATCCAGCTTTGATCGTAATAGGCATTTGAAATTTCTAGCAAAGATAAATAATCATTAATTATAATCATTAATATAAAAACGGTCGAGATTGATTCTTAATAGTCTTAAAGTCTAATCTACAATATGCTCTCAGTTTCCTATTTCTTTTCACTACTTTTTATTTCTTATCTTTTTATTTTTATTTGTTATCCAATTTTTTGTTTTCTGTTGTTTAAGATAAAAATGGACGAACATTGATAAGAAACATTAAAGAAAACTTGATTATCGATAAAACATAAAGAATGAAAAAAGAATGAAAGAATTAAATGTAAGAAACAAATTAAATTAGACTTAATAGTATTTCTAAATACGAATTTTCTAGGAATTGGAAAAGTACTTTTTTATAGTAAGTTATCATACTCGTTACCAATTCAAAAAAGTAATTAATAATCGTTTACTGATACTCAAAAGTAATTCGTTAAGCTCGCACATATTTTCCGTAACAGTAACTATAGGACATACCGTAAGAGTCAGCCAATGAGAGCTAAAAATTTTTAACAACTCTCGACTGTAATTGGTTAATAATTCTTACATCTTATGGTTATGAAAAGAGTGTGCTATAGCCTTGAAGATCATCTATTGCTGGAACAATATTAGTCTCAAAATCTTTTATTATTTTAATGATTTAATGTTTTAATATAATTATTAATAAAAGCAATAAACAGCGATGACTTATATATGAAAGCACAATTAAATAAAGAAAAAGATTTCAAAATAAAGAAAAATTTTTCAATCTGAGCTAGATTTTCGATATACATAATAGTATTTCAGAGTGAAATTATACATATCTACAAACCATGCGATTTTGCTCTTGAAACACAATCTGACTGAGACGTTATTTTTTATTATACGTAGCAACACTTTTGTCAGTCTCAAAATTTAGTATTTACAAAATATTTATTCTTATTAATTTAGTATATATTATATTTTATATATATAATTTAATATTTATAATCTATAATTTAGTATTTATTCTTATGATAGTACGACTTTGTGATTGATTAATGACATTTTTAAGATGTCATAAATTAATATCAGAATCATATTTGAATCTTAAAATATTATTACTTAAAACGGTCTTAAAGTAAGAATATAAATTAAGAATATCTATCAAAAATTGAGGATTGAATCAAACAGGATGTCCCAATATTCAAAATTCTATAACAAAAAAATCTGCGAAAAATTAAATAACGTTGTTTATAAGTTTTAAGCAATAATTTCTGAGATATAATTGTTTAAATATTGTCGGAAATATTACGGACTACGGTCGCGCTTATGAACGCATTAATAAGCGCGCTGAGAAGTGAGTCACTCACTACTACTATCCCAACGCTCAACACTTGGAAATGACCGTCTAAATGTAATAAGTAATTAATCGTTTTTAAGTTTTTATTATCTTAATAAAGAACTAATTTAAAATAAAAATTAACTCTTTTATTTAATTTTTTGAAGACTTCCTTGCTATAATATTTTCTTGCTATAGTATTAGAGTCGCAAATTTTTGAACACCTTGCACGAAAAATTATATACGATCACAAATGCATTTAAAATGTAAAAACAATAAATGTAACTGTAAAATTCGTTATTATTATCAAAAAGATGTGACTTATCATTACGATTATAAAAAAAAGTTATGACATTAGCAAAGAGAGTAATTGTAATAGTAACGGCGTTACAAATAACGAATAATATTCTATTTCTGAAATTTTTAAATATCTTTAATTTAATTAATTAATTTAAATATCTTTATTCTTGATCAATTCTTCAAACTGCGGGCACTGCCAATCTTTGTAATTTCAAAAAATTTTTTGTTATTAAATTGACTGTCACTTTAATTTGTGATATTATTATTTCAGTCTTTAAGACTGCATTTTGAAGATTGGCAGTGTTTGGCCTTCAGTTTCAAGATTGGAAGATTATTTAAAAATTTACATATTTACAAATTTTATTTATGTTAGGTTTTTCATTATCTGGTTAATTTGTGATTAAGTTAACCTGATATTTTACTTAATAGGCTTTATCCATGACATCATCACAGATCAATCCCATTGGATAAAAATCAGGTTAAATCTAACAATAGGTTAACCAAGTAATGAAAACCGAATCATAGAGACATCCCAAGATCTGACCTTGACTATTTGATTCTTTTTTATGTAGTTTATTCTTATAACGATCTAATTTACCTTATTAATGAAATTTTGCAATGTTTTTGTACACAAAAATCATAGAACTATATAGACATAATAATTTTTTAAAATAGATGATGGTTAAATATAACGTTAAATAGTATTTTTACGTACTCGTTCAGTAAATCCGTACCTTCAGAATCTTTTTTTGTTCTCTGCTTATTGGCGTCAAAGAGAATATCCAATTGACGTGCAGCCATGGCCTAAAAAACCTAAAAAGATCTTATAACTATTAAACGGTTTCTCTGGACACACTATTTTGAGAAAATGACAGTATATCATTTTGTAAAAATTTCTTTTAATTCTTCTATAAACTTTTAGAATTAGTGGAAAATGTCAATAACCGTAAAAGAAGGAATCAGTTTGTAGAAAATTATATTATATAAAATTATGCTGAAAATGTATGTCAAATTTGTATATTTTACTTATATTAAACTTTTTTAATTATTTTATTTTACAAGGAAGAATTAGGCAACGTGAAAATTCAGAAAATTTTGAAATATTTTGAGCAAGAATAATTCATCCGTGACACAACTGTTTCTTCTTTGTGTCATATTATATATGAGGAATTAAATCACACACTGAATAAATATTAGGGATGCATCAGATATCGGAAAAGTATCCGGCACTTTTTTACTATTCAACCAGATAATCGAATATCATTACTATCCGAGAATATATCCGGTTGAAATTTTATATCATTAAAGTGCTTTTTATTATATAAATAAATATGCATACTCATAATGCTATAATATCTTATATATTGCCTCAAAATTACAATTTTTTTCTCTATAGTTCATCATCTCTTGATACAGCCCTTTTCACTCTCTTGTTTCTTTTTTTACCCGATTTTTTCTTTTTTTAGACATTGTTTCAGAATCTGATTGAATATCCAGAAAATATTGGATATCCGAGGTTACATTTCTTTCAATCTAATATTCGATCTAATATTCGATATCCGATAATTTTATGATCAGTGCATCCCTAATAAATATTATAGATTCCATTTCTTTCGCGAAATGATTATCGAACTGTAAGAGGTATAGAAGAAAAATTTAAATAGAAATTACATTTCTTTTTTTTATGTCTAAAATCTGGATATAGATATCAAAAAATCTATGTTTTTATAAAAAACATAGATTTTTAAAAATATTTATTTGTGTTACGGATTAATTACTTTACTTGCATTCAATGTTTTAGAATTTCCTAATCTTTATTGCTAAATAAAATTGTGTTTTTACACTAAATATGTGCATAATTTTTTTATAGTCGATACTTTAGTATTTAAAATTTAAAAACTTCAAGCCATATTTATTTTCAAATAAATAATTTATAATTATGATCATATGTGTACAATATAATACATGTAAATTTCTAATTATCAACAACAGTTATATTGAACATTATTATTTCTAATATAATTATAAAATATTAATGAATTTGTTAAAATGATATAAATATGTTACATATTATAATCTATAAGTTAAAAGTTCAGTCATCCGATGAAATGCTTTTTGTTACGTTTCTTGAAACTCATTGAGATTTTTTAGAGAAATATTCATAGCTGTTTCTGTAAACGCAAAACGTTTATAAAAATATCATGATATATAATATTATTATACATATATGTATATTATACAAAAATATACATATCTGTAAAAATTACACTTAATTAAGTGTTGCATTGATTTTTTAAATAAATGAATTGCATTTTTATTGTCGATATATATTGTTACGAATACAGTAACATATTACATTCAGCGTATATTCACCAACAAACAAATTTTAAGTTATTTACAACTGTATTTCTCAAGAAATTCGTCATGTTTTCATCTTCCTCGGTCAGGATCTCGACAAACTACTCCAATATATTAAAATGAAATGTGGGAGTTAATATCTTTCGCCGTGAATGCCACTTCCTGATTAAAATACAGACATATATAAAACGATGCATATTTATGACGTACCATTTAATTTTCGTATTGTTTTGTTATAATCACTGATTTTTTTTTATTTTAAATTTTCTTTTGATGCGTTTTTGAAGTTTGTTATAAGAAAATGTGTAATAGTTAAAATATAATAGACAAAGAAATCTCTTTAGATCTTCAATATCTTTTTTATAACATTGATATAATATATTGAAATATTTATATGAATTTAGTTGTTAATATTATTAAAGATTACATTGAACAACAACAAAAATTGTTTTTTAAAAGGGTGGAAATGGATATGTATATAAAAAGTAACCCTATTATACATGAAATTAAATTTATTTCGATTGTTAGTCCTCTATAAAAGAAAAATTTTCATTATTTAATTTTATTTCATTATTTCATTATTTAATTTTAAAAATATCTTAAATTGAAACCTATATTACTGATATTTTTTAATCATTTTATATCATTAGATTGACTTTCAGAGTTGCACAAAAATATAGGAAGCGACATTCGATTTTACAAAAAAAAATTTTTAAATGTTATAAAAAGTCATCGATATCGACACGCTATAACGTTTTTGAACAATATTTCTAATAAAAGTCAGAAATAAAATTTCAGAAACATAAATACAAAGTTTCAAAAATATAAATAGAAAGTGTCTTTTATTATATAATAAGCAGCTTTTATAATACTACTTTGCACACAATTTCACAATAATTAATTTTTAGTAAAATAAATAAAAATGAGTGCCTGATAAAATAGATTTGAATAAAACTGAATGTATATATATATATATATATATATATATATATATATATATATATATATA
>NW_012130085.1:658773-687635 GCF_000143395.1 Atta cephalotes
ACACACACTCACGCACGCACGCACGCACCACACACACACGCACGCACGCACCACACACACACGCACACGCACACGCGCACACGCACACGCACACGCACACGCACACGCGCACGCACGCACGCACGCACGCACGCACGCACACACACACACACACATATATATATATATATATATATATTTGTAGCTATTCAAACTGCGCGAATTGGTTTGATAATTGAACACTTGATAATTATATCAATACCATAAGTATAAATGAGAACGATATAATAATAAACATTATTTGTTGTCAAATAATTAATTTAATCAAGATTTGTTTTTTTGGTTCTCTGTTTTTTGAATTCTTATATCATACAAATTATTAAATCTATATTATTTGCAATAGGATAAAATTATATTAATTAGTCTTGATGTTCTAAATAGTCCTGATATCAGGCTGCTCTTCGCCCTGATGAAGTGGAAGGTTCACGAAATGTTGGCATTCCAAAAATGGTTCTGAACATGGAGAAAACCCGCAAAACACATAATCTTTATAGAAAACATCCGAAACCTCAAGAATAATATTTAATTGTTTTATTTATTATATTAAAATACTCGGTTATATATACTTATATATTATTTTCTATATAATGAGTCACATTTTTATTTTAAAAATTAAAAAATAAATTTAATACATTTCAATATATTTGCTGAATTAATAATTTATAATAAATTAATAAACGTATTATATTTAAAAAATATTGAGACCAATATATATATAATAAGATGAATTCATAAAAGGATATAAATCCTAGATATAAATCGTAATACATTTATGGAATAAGCTTATATCAGAGATAAAAGTATAAATATACTTTTATTCATACTTCAAAAAATAATCATTGACTATTCATTAATCGCTTTATTCTACTAAATGCAGCTCATATGTTACAATAATATATAATGAGTTTGTAAAATACGTTCGTAAAAATGTAAAGTAATTATAAAGATAATCATTAAATTAGTCGGTACTAGTCGGTATTAGTTACCAAAAAATATAATCATTATAATTCCTAAAAAAAATAATACTATTACTAACTATAACTTTGTTAAAAGTAATGAGTTACTATTCACCCTTCTCTATAATATACATCATATTTTACTATTTCTTCGACGTTTGCTTTCTATATTAAATCGATATTTGATTCAAATATTTGCATTAATTTTGTGAATAGAGATAAATCTTATACGAAATGGTTGAGTAGGTCAAAGTGTGATATCAATTTGTAGCTAAACATCTTTTAAATAATCAATAGACTCCAAGTAAAAATTGTGTATCATAGAAGCTATCATTATCTTCCAGCAAATCGTTGGCTAAAATTTTATATAGACCGCGATTTGTTTATGTAAGGTATAAAAAATTATTGCTTACTGATACAGTTACGTGATCCAGCACTGAATAGTATATACGAATAAAGGTGACGATTTCAGATTTTCTCGAATAAGAATTTATTGGATCAAATAGTTGTACTTCTGAATTTGGCCAGAAATTGGGATTTTTGTGGACTGTATAAATATTGATAATTATCATTGTTCCAGCAGGTACTAAATATGATTCTGAAAAGGATATTATAAAATGAGATTTATAAATAATAATTACAAGTTCTTATTAAATTTTTTAAATTAAATATCTGCAAATATAAAACAGGAATATATGCCTTTAATTTATGTATTATAATAATTTAAATAATAATGTAATTGTAAGTATAATACTATTTTTAGAAAATTTTATATGCTATATCGTATATACAGGAGAGTGAGAGAATTGCGAGCATGGTAAATAATACTGCTGTATATTAGAGTAATGATAACTTATGCACAAAATCCAATCAGGAATCTCCCCATGATGCAGATAATGTTAATGCTGGCGGTAGTTGAATAAAAATGCATAGATAATTTTGGTACACCATATCTCCGAAAAAAATCGCATAAATCTTCAATTTTTTTAAATTTGCAAGGAAAAATCCAAATTTTATGATGATTATTATAACAAAAAAAATTCCTTCCCACAGCATGTGTTAAATGCAATTTTTTTGAGATGTGACACTTCCTTACTTTAGAAAAAAATTATGGGTGGAAATAAGAATGAATTCAAAATTTTTGAAAATCTTAAAATATAGACTTTATCCTTGAATGAAAAAAAAAAATTTTTTTAATATATCCATTTTTCACAAAATTACACTTACTTGAAATTATGCAAAATTTTTGTGTAAATTTATGTTGCGATAATTTTGTTAACGAGTATATAATGATATCTTTTCTCTTCAATAAAGTTTCTCTTCAATATTATTATTATTTTCATGTCAAAATAATGACAAGTAATGTCTTCTTGCTACTTGAGATTAAATAATATATTTAAAAATAAGATAAAAAATGTAACAAAAGAATTTTTTAATGCATACGTAATTTTACGTCTTCTCCCCAAATATAAACGGTACACTGGGATACAAACGCAACGCTTCCTTTATACATCTTTCTAAATATGGTAGTTGTTTCAACAATTCGAAAGTAAATTTCTTCTCATTCCCTTGTAATAATAGATTCGTTCCTAACACGATACGTTCTTGTATCATGATATTGTATCAGTAATGCTAATTAAAAGTGCATTTTTGTTATTTTAATGCATTTATATAGACACAATTAACAAACTCTATGAAATTTCAGAAATGTTTTTCACAAATATCAAATTAACTTGTTTTAATTATGTGTATATAAAATTGGAAAAAATGTTGAAAAAGAGAATACTTGAAACATACCTACATATACGCGCTCATATATATATTTTTGCACGCATATATTTTTGCATATCTATACAGAGAAACAATACATTACATACATACATTTAAAATATTTAATTTGATATATTTTAAATAATAATTTCTAGAATTATTAAAATTAATTAATTTCTTTAGAAATCTAAGAATAACAATTTATATTTGATGATATAAATATCTGAATCCTTATACTCAGCTAATTATACTAAAATAAAGCTTACAGCTGCTGCTGTACTATCGCTTTACAATCACATTATATATATATATATATATTGAAATAGCAAATAATGCGTAAAAAAATCAAAAGAAATTATAAAAACGTATCGCAAATACAAAAGCATCGACTTCTTCTCTAATATTTGTATCAATCATAAGATATTCACGAGATTCCGCTATTAGAAGATCCAACATTGAAAGCCGCTTTCTTCGTGCTAAATTAAAATATATATCAGTATTATTTAGATATAAATTAGATATGTAACTTTTAAAAATTGAACTTGTGCGTTTAAATGCTATCAAGAGATATATAATGACTAGATTTCAATCGACGATGCAAGAGGTAGATTATACAAGTATTATATTAAGATATTATATCGAAATATAATTTAAAATTAAATAATTTAATATGTTGACACTTTTATAATTGTTTTTATACAATTGAGATAATTATATTGATTTATACATTGCGATAATTATATTGATTAAAAAAAAAAAATAGTTCAAGTGTCGATTGTTCAAAAAGTTTAGTTATTGAGTTATCTGAAAATATTTTTTTTTTAAATAATAACTAAATAACTGCTTTATTATCTTTATTTATAAAATACATATTTTAAATAAAATTGTTTTAAATACGATCAATTGATACGATTTATTTAAAAAGTATAAAATAAATGCCGTAAATTTAAAATATTATTTAAGAAGTAGATTAGAAGTTATTTTAAAATAATAAATACTAAATAAAAATCCTTTTATCTTTTTTATTAAAAACATTTTAAATAATTTTATTTTAAATACGACTAGGTATATATTAATATGTAGATAACTTGTCTTTATACTAATTAAAAAAAAGTATAATTTATAAATATAAGTACTTTTTGTCGCGGAATGAAACAATTTTTTATATATGAATTTTTTCGGAACTTTACATTTATTCGGAAACATTATAGTTTCAGTAGCGCGAGTTATGTGATATCGTATTATATCGTGTTACATCGAAGAAAATATTTAACATTTGTTTTAGAATTTCGAATATTTCTTATTAACTAACGTGCTGAAAAGGCAAGAGGTAAAAAGTGATTTTTTTTACACAATTGCTCACATGAAGTGTTTCTGACATCCTAAAATTAGAGGTATCTTTAATTCATCCTAAAATTAGAGATTTGTATCGTTTTTCTTTATAATTTATAATTACTAAATAAGGATTGATAATATGTTATACATTCTTTAAATAATTAAAATATCTAAGATATTCATGAGCTGAGTGTGCACGTAACCAATATAAAACATAAAGCTAAAGTCTATTAATCAAAGGATAGTAAAAATGTAACAAATAGATTATTTTATTAATTTTGTAACATGCGTTAATCTTTCCACAATAAGGTAATCGGCGCGCGGCTTTGGAGATTGTTTTGTAGAAGGGTGAGCAAACGGTGCGTTATATTTACGCGTAGTTACCGCGCAATCATTCCCTTATCGAAGGTTATACAAGCAGATAGCTGTGTCACTCTTCTTCACATTTTTTTTTTTAAACGTAATTAAAAAAATAAAAATGCCAAATATAACGAAACGTCATACTTTATCAATATTCACAATCATATCAGTATACAATTACTAGCTTGCACAATTAATTATTCATAAAAAAATTGAGGTGACAATATGTTACAGATATTTCATACAGTTCACTCATTTGGAATAAAAATAATGGAAAAACAGAATTTATTATTATTTCGCGATAATTACGGACAAAAATTATTTTTTGTTTAATGTAACATTTTCGTCTCACTTGAGTATAATTCTCGATTATTCTTCGAACGGTATCACACGAATCATAAAAAAGCAACGTTAATAAATACTCTCAGATAACGCAATTCATATAATTCTTACATCCACAATTAATCTAATTTAATTAATATTTCGTTTTCATGCATTTTTCATGATAAAAAATTGAGTATAACTTTGAAACTGTTTATCGATAATAAAAAAAATATTTCTCTTTTCTATTAATCTTTGATTGACTCTAATTAAATTATCTAATATTTTACAGACAACGTAATAAAAGATTCAGCCCTTTTATCTGCTCTGAATTTACTTCGCAATAGTGACTAATTGACATGTTTTTGATATTTATTTTTAAAAATTAACTGATAATTACACAGTAGTATAGAGTAGAGATAATAGCTGTATATTACATTTTTCAGATGATATTTTCCTTCTCACGGGTATACCTTAAAGTGGTGAGAGGGCTCAGTACCCAAAGAATATACATGAAAAGAACGGTTTTTCCCAAGTATCTAAAAATTTTCGGATCTGTCTGAATGAATATATCTAGATAAATTTTTAGATATTGTAAAATCGTTATCTTCATGTAAAAATTCGGGGAAATTAACGTACGTACTCGCCGCCGATTTATTTGAACGAACCGCAGTTGGTTCATCGCGTCGCGCGTTTGCTTCGGGAGTGCCGTTATTGGACTAATGAACTTTTTAACAAAACCCAGAAGAATTCTAGTTCGACGATGAAATCATATCTGCGATGTTTCGACAGGAAAGCGGAACTCTCTTTTTGGGACATTGCTGAGGTGGCCACGGTCACTGCAACGCTCTCACCAAGTGCTCCGGGCACGAGGTGATGTCGACCGCGTAATGTCACGCACTTTGCAGTGAGTGTTCGCGCGGTTTAGCAACTATTGTTGCTGTCGGCTAATTGAGGATACGCTCTGTCTGTCGGCAAATGGTTCAGCTCTTAGCGACAAGAAGCGATCGATCGATTCGGATTCTTTTCTGGGCCTATATTCGATAATTCAAGTTATGCAGTCGTTATGAGCACATAACAATTGCATAACAAATTATAGAATTCCGCCCTGGTGAATCGCCCAAAAAGGAGTTGTATAACTATGGTCAGAGCGCTTATTTCTCTGTTATTATCTACCAGCCTAAATCGCGTTTAATCTGACTTGGGCAGAGCCTAGCTCTAGTAGTTTTTTTTTTAAACTAGCTTCATGACGAGAAGTTGGATCTCATTTCCTGGATTGTCTAGACAATCGGCAATGGTACCAACTTTTCTCTTATTAGAGGCGCTTGTCACGTCTACCAGTCTTTGGAATCGCTCGTGGTACAGCACTACTTATGTCCCACTAGAACTAGCAGTTAGGTCGTATGCCTGAGCCAATTTTAAACGAGTTTTGCATAAAATAGAGATGATGGACTCGATACAATCGATTTCGTCTTCTTTCGTGTGGGGCTTAATTCTTATTTGGCATTCATCGTGTGTTTCGCAAGTACTCGTCGACATGTGGTGTTGATTCCACCGATCGAAATGGCAATCCTTTCACGGATTTTGTAAACGTGGAATGTCGCAGTATCGCGCGAAAGATTTTTATAAATAATCCACGCGCGATTATAGTATATTATTCGCAAGTGTTTTACGTGTCCCGTGCGAGAGGATGTCAACCCTATTCTGAGAGGAGGAAGAGATCTGGGAGAGGCATCGGGCACCGACGGAGCAACCTTGCGGTAAATATTATTTTTTACTTATGTAACATCAGTATCTTTTTACTTATATAACATCAGTATCTTTCTTCTGTTAAATTTATTCTTGAGTAGTTTCATTGTAATTTAAAAATTATAATTAAAAATTATAATTAAAATAAAAGGATTATTTTAAAATTATTTTGAAATTTTATAAATATATATTTTTAAGAATGATGAATTAAAAAATTCGATGCTTATAAAAATTATACATTTTGAATATTATATAATTTTATTTTCAACAGAACTTTGCATTTAGTAATACTTTTTGAAATAATGATTGATTTTTGTACTGTTTTAATTTAGATTTCATTTTTTTTTTGTTACAGAATCATCGTAGCGACGTTGCTGATATAACTCCGTTGTTGCGCATCAGATTAGTGAGTAATAAATTAATGTTTTTATTGGGGTAATGGATGTGTGGAAATTTTATTAATTACTATGTATTTGTAGATGCATATGCATCAATTTATTAATAATATATGGATAACTGTATATATAGCATTCCATACATTGCCTCAAAATATAAAGATAAATAATAACAGATTGGGATAAACTTAATCCTGGATATCTCTTTATTATATGAAATTTATTGTGCATGCACTGTGAAATTTATAATGTCACACCCACTCAGTAAACAATTTTTCATGCATGAATATGTATAAATACGTATAAATATATATAAATATCCATAAACATGTATAATCATACATGAAATATGTCCATACATGTTCATACATCCCTCTTTCTTTTATAAAATTACTTTTTAGTGTGATAGAAATAATAATAGTAATGTGAAAACATTAAAAATAATTAAAAGGTAATTTTTATACTATTTGTTTTAGAAAAAATCGAGTTTGAAGAAATGTAAAAAAATTACTTATGTATAATTATATTTAAAATTATATATTATAATTGCGTTATGAGCAATTTTTTTTACATTTTTTCAAACTTGCTTTTTCTGAAACGAACAATTAATTATTTAAAAAGAGAAAGAGAATGAACTTCCTATATATATATACTTCTATATATACTTCGTATAAATGTGTATAAACATACATAAATATTCATTAATAAACATACGAAATATATTCATTCGTATTTTGTGTATGATTATATGTGTTTATGAATATTTATGTTATTTATGTATGTTTATATAAATAGAAAGATAGATTAAACATATGCTTAAAAATAAGATGAAAAAGTTTCTTAAAACATTAATTCTACATCATAAAAGTGAAAGTTTTTTACAATAATTAATAAATTACATTATTTAAACGTTTCGATTTAGTCATCCTCAACCATTATAATAATAAGAATAGTTGTATAAGATTGAAACGTTATAAATAAATTATTACAAATAAAAAATTAAATATTGGAAAGAACATAGAAAACCTAATCAACGAAATCATATCAAAGGTGGACAATATACTGCAGTAAATAAATTATTAAAAATTAAATCTTCTTTATGTAATAGTTGTTGAAACTTTCTTCCTTTAAAGATAAAAAAAGTGGGGTTTTAAAGTCATAAAACAGATTTTAAAAATTATAAAATAAATGAAGATAAATGAAGTCAATGATCAATAAAAGTTTTGAGATATATTTAATTTTTCAAGATAATAATAATTCTATAGGTAGAATCTATAAAGAAATATGTCCAAAACAGTGAAAGGGCTCCTTTTCAGAGCAAAAGCTTGTCAATAAATGATCATTTTCTATATCTCTTCTATATCTCTTTACAGATTCTATCTATAAAATTAATACCTTGAAAAATTAAATATACCTCAAGACTTTTATTGACCATTGATTTATCTTACGATTTTAAAAATCTTATCTTTTGACTCCACTTTTCATCTTTAAAGAAAGTTTCAACAATTATTATACAATATAAAGAAGACTTAATTTTTAATAATTTATTTACTGCAGTATATCCTTTGATATGATTTTGTTAATTAGTTTTTCTATGTTCTTTCCAATATTTAATTTTATTTGCAATATTTATTTATAACGTTTAAATCTTATACAACTACTGTTATTATTGTAAATCTGAGGATGACTAAATAAAATCGAAACGTTCCATTTATTAATTATTGTAAAAAACTTTCACATCTTTTATGATATAGATTAATGTCTTAATAAATTTTACCATTTTATTTTTAAGTTCGTGTTTGATCTGTCTTCATATATTCATTTATATTTACTTGTCTTTATCTACTTGTATTTACTATTTATTGTATTCGAGTAAGAAAATCGTATTAAATTTATACATATTCATGCATAAAAAATTTTTTACCGGGTACTTTAAGTTATTTTCTTTCGAATTGTTTTTTATATTAAAATAATATATCTTGGAAGTGTTAAAACGAAAAAGAATAAAATATTTGTATTTTTTAAATATATGAAATATATGAATACGGAAAATTAAAAAATATAAAGATTATATAAAATAATAATTAGAGTAAATGAAATTGTTGTATATGAATACCATAATATAGAAAAGTGTTTATTACACAGTTTAATAAATATTGTTTTATTATTTTTTCTGTCTATCCTGTTTTCAAATATTTATTCAGGATTAAGTTTTATACAAGTTACTGCAGAAAAGCAATACCTATATACACACATAAACGTATAATATTAACTGTTTTCTAAGAAATTCCTTTTATTTGCGTTTCATACTTATTTGTATATATCTTACTAATGAAATAATAACAAAAATTTTAATATAAAGCATATAATTTATTAATCTCGCTTTTCTGTAAAAGACATTTTACGTTTAATTATTATTATTTATTAATGCGCTCACTTCAGCCTAATCTTTTATAACTTATCCATATGTAGTAACTGGATTTTATCCAATTAAAGTAGTAACATGATGTAAGATCCAATATACATTTTATCAATAAATATAAGAATCTTATCTTATAATTTATTTTAAAATCGTGTTCAAAGTTTTGCATGATTTAAAATACTTAATTTTGAAATAATAAATAATAAATTATTCAAAAAATTATTTTAACAATATATACAAAATACGATAGGAATATATTTATTGAAATGAGGGAAAATTATTCCTTTCGGATTTTACATCATTCATCTGAATTTCCCATTTTCGCATGTTTTGTGAGATGAGATTCAGCAACGAATCGTTCGAATCGTTAAAATACGTACCTTGGACATGGGCCTATGGGCCTTGAATTTTATCGGATGATGATCATTTTAGTAATTTCCAGTTCATTTATTAAGTTTTTTTGATTACATTATAAAATTTATATTAAAAAATTTAATTTAATTTCATAATATTCTCTTGAAATAAAACGTTGATATGAAGATTTTTTAATTTAGATTTATTTTTAGTCGAATATTTAAAATTTTTATTTTGAATAAATGCGAATGGAAATAAACGCGAAATTTATTCATATATCAATAGAATTATTATTATTGTATTATTAATGATATTAATGATAATTGTTTATAATAATATTTAATCAATTTTATTAATATGGCCTCTTCGCGCGTTCGTGTTTCACGCATCATATAAAAGCATAAAGTTTTATTGCCGGCGAGATTAGTCGACAACAATCGACAGCAAAAAAGAGTTATTTCTCTTTGTTGTCGATTTCTGGCTTATAAAACCAGAATATTGGCTAAGAACAACAAAAGGTGAGTTTAATCTGGCCAGAAGAAAAAAGAGAATCTTTACGAGCTCAATGAGCATAGAATGTCTAAAATCGACATATAAGACAATTTTAAGATATTTTTTAGAATTCTTTATGAAATATCTTAAAGATATTTCTTAAAGAATTCTTAAAGATATGTTAAAGTTATTTTATGCGTCGATTTTAGACATTCTGCTCACTGAGAGGTAAATTGGTGTGACCAATCTAAGTTTACAAAAAGTAAACTGAATATTGGGGAGGGTAATTTGCTCGCAAATTGCGAGTTCTTATTTTTTGAAAATTATTTAAAATACAAAAAAATACAACAAACAACAGGGCTAATAAGAGATAGATAATCAAGCGCAAGTTTGACAAATTTAAAAAAACCTACAAAATTTGCACTTAATTATCCGTGCTGATTCTCATTAGTCCTGTTATTTGTTAATTTTTCTTATATTTTAAAGATTGAAAGAGCTTGTTTTAATTAATATATTATTGCTTATTGCTTATTTATTATTAGTATGATTGCGATTAAGTTATTCTACTGAGTTTTTTATTACGCGATAGGATATGGTTAGACATTGGCTGCGTTCAGCAGAGAAAGCAGCTTTGAAAAATTCTCATATGTGATTGGCTTGTACATTTAAATCCATAAAGAAAGAAAAGTAAGAATCAATTGTATTGAAGAATTTTACAACAAAAAGCTATTTTCTCTGAATGCAGCCATTAACGTATATTATATTCGCGGTGTTATACATTTATGAAGTAATGTAAATAGGAATACACGGAGAGATAGGTATCCGCGAATAAACACGAATAAATGAAAATATGGATAGGTAGGACAGTAAGTATAGACAGTAGGTAGGGACTATATTAGATAAAATGATAAATATAGACAAGTTAATAAGATTAAACTCATATGTAATACTTGATAATTGAAAATTGAGGGATTAAAAATTAAATAAAATTTTAAATTAATTTTAAGTTTTATTTAATTATCAGCATCCCGTTCCAATTATCGAATATGAACTCTCTAAATCTGAATCAGTGGATAGTCACTAATTACCTAGTGGCACTGGATAATTAGTGAAGTTTAATTAAAAAAAGAAGAATGTTTGAACATTATAATTAAAATATTGATGTTTACACGTTTCATCAATTTCAATCTTTCAATACCATATTCATTGAATTTATACTAAAACTAAATTTACACTAAAACAAGGTTTTAATTAGATCATATAATAAAGATTAGATAGATTAGGGATCTCACATTTCATTCATCGATTACCAGTGGCATACTTGATATTAATATCAGTAGTGATTATCCACTGATTCAGATTTAGAGAGAAATTAATTTCAAATTATATTAAATTTTCAGCTACCCTGAAATTAAACTTTTTTGTAAAATTCTAAACAGGTACAAATTATGTAATACGTTAATATTGCAATTAATTTTAAAAAAGTAAATAAATGTATAATACAATAATATTAGGTAATATATAATTTATATAATAAACTATGTCCAGATAAATGTTATCAATTATACTTACTTTCGTAATTTGCACAATAATTCCCGGGAAAAAATGTTATATATATATATATATATATACATATATATGGACATATTTTACATAATTGTATATAATGATACATAATTAGGTATATAAAATATATAAATTTTTATATAATTATGTATAATTTTATATATAATTATATATAATTATATATGAAACATTTTTCATGAATTACTAAGTAATTATACATTTACTGGAATATATATATCCGTATTGAATATCTATTTAATACAAATAGCATTTATCTTGTCGTAGTAAACCGAATTATTGCGTAATCATAATTGATGTAAATTATATGAAATCGACGAAACATATAATAACAAAAATTATTTATTGATTTAATAACTTTGATAAATATTTAATTTTAAATTTTTTTTCTAATTTAGATTTTATTATGTTTATCAAAAAGTCATTAACAATTTTAGTAAGTAACTTCTTATTAATTTAATGTTTAGAATAATCATTAATTTTTCTTCATATTTAGTATATAAATTTATTAAATAAGTCATAAAGATTGGAATTTTGATTGAAACAAAATTAAATATTAATTCCTTGCTTGCTTTTTGATATTTTTTACATTTTTAATATTATACAATTATAAGTATATTTTAACTAGAACAATTTATCATAAGCAAAGGCCATATTGCTGTCTCTCGTGTCAGATGGATGTCAGATTACATGATTTGTACTGATCAAAAATCGTAATTATTTTCATCATGGAGAATTACAATATTCCTCGTCGCTTTTCGTGAAGTCCATTCGCGAAGTCTAGTTTGATGTCTCTTCGGAGAGTCTTGTACAGGATTGGAATTAATCCCGGGTTTTCTCGTTTGCAGTTACTAATAATAATTTTAATGAGTTAATTGCTATATATTTTAAAATCAAGTTGCAAAATTAATTCAATGGTATATTTTAGCATATAATTTTTGCTTTTTTTGTTCTATTAAATGTTCTCCCATTAGTAATAATAATGTTAGTAACAGTACTGTTTTAATAACAGTAGGAATTTATTATATGATTGATGTGGATATAATTATTATTTGTTTAAATTCAAATTATTAAATAAATTTAAATTTTATACAAATAATTTGCTAATTTTGCGATTATTACCTTAACAAAAATATGATTACGAATGTGTATATTTAATTTTCTGTTATTTTAAAATCATTTGTAGGTATTGGACATCCCGCTATTGCAGAATATTTTAATTATTAATTTATATGTAAACTTTTCTATGATAAAATACATGCTGATATTATAAGATTATATTTAACGAAAATTGATTTTTGTCGATTTACATAATTTTTTTCAAAATTCTTTACAGTCTTAATAATGTTATCATGATTATATGAGTTGAATTAAAAATGTGTGGGTACAAAAAATTCAAGATAAGCCGGATGAATATCCTTATATTAGCGGGATATTGATAATTGTAATTTGAAAAATAAAGAATTGTAAAATTTTAAATAATAAATTTTTTAGTATAAATGTTCTTTAAAATCCCTTTATTGTCGGGTTGTTCGGCTCATTTTGAACAATTGGTACTCGAGAAACTTTTGTACTCATACATATAAAATTTACAATAACGCATGTATTTTATTATTATTAAATATATTCCTTCGTAACCATTATTTCGTAAGGAAAGTATTCTATTCTATTTATTTTTATTAAGTGGTGATTTTTAGTGATGGGTAGTAGAACATATTGTCTCGCGAATTTTAATATTATAATATTAAAGAAGTATAAATAAAAGTGATAATTGCAATTGACATGCTACCAAAATTACTTTTATTACTATCGTAAGAAGTCTGGAAAATTCGGAAAGATTTATACTCTCCTTTAATAAAATCATTGATGTTTGATGGAATGCTTAATTTTTCTTTACGAATGTACATTCTTTACGAATGTGAATTTGACATAGAAAGTTCGTCCTCCACTGAAAATTGCTTTTCTTTATATCGGATATTATTACAGCGTATCACAAGGAGGAACTTTCGTTTACATTATTGGGATAAGTTATCTTGAATGCGATGAAAATGCTGTCATAAATATATATTAATGATTTTCTAATGTAATATTAATAAGTTTTATATTCGCAAGTTAATAATTAATAGTAAATAATCTAATTGTTGTTAGTATTTGTTCCGCATTTATCAATATTTCATTAAATATTGATTTAGAAAAATTTGTTATCGTATCTTCGACGTTTTCATATAATCCTGCATTATTAAAATCTATTAATTATGCTCCTATTATATCAAATTTTTATATTTTAAATATCGTTTAATTGTATATTGTATTATAAATAATAATTATTATTGTAGTATTGAATTATATAAAATATTATAATAAAAAATAATATAAAAAAGTTGTGTAATATGATTGCTAATTATTGTATTGTATTTCGTTATTCATATTGCAATATGATTAGTGAAATATAATAAAATAATTAGACATAAAAATAAAAAAATAAAAAAAATATATTAAAAATATATTCATTCGAAAAACGGACTACTTAGTAGCTCTTTTTTTTTACGGATGAATATACTTATAAAGAAAAGAAACCTTAAATTAACATTATATGATTGGAAAAAGTTAAAGTATTCAAAATCTCTATAGACCTCTTTAGACCTCAGTCTCTATAATTGTTAGATATTTTCCCTTTCTTTTGAAAAGAATAAAGAGAAATTATCTTCATTGCAAAGTAAACGGGAGTTTACTTTGCAATGAAGATAATTAAAGGAGTAAGTTAAAGGAAATTCAACTGCTAGAACAGTTTTTAAATTAGCGTGCGCGCGATTTAAAATTTAATTACTCCGAATAAATTTTATTGATAATATTTCTTCTAATTTATTTAATTTATCCTTTCTTTCACAGGACGAAATACTTAGAAAAAAATAATAGATACTGTCAAATGTTTTACATGATATATTAACGCCTCCTAATTATAGAGACTTTAGAATATATTTACATATTAGTAATTATGATAAAAACGGATTGAAAATTTATGCATAAAAATACATAACTTTCTAATTCCATTTTTTATTATAAGATAAAATTCACTAAATTAACTTGTTTGAATATTCAATTTCGTGTTTCTTTAAATTCAACAAATTTTATTTTTATAGATACGAAATTAAAATTTTCATTTGAAGACTCATTAATAAACATTGTGTCATTAACAGATTTATTAAATAAAGATTGTTATTGCAGAACCAGAATTCGAATTTCCTTAAAATATCATTCCTTGAAATATAATTCCGTAAATTTTATTATGATATGCATGCATTTTGATGAGATATCTTGTACACCTAATCAAAAATGTATAAGCAATTTTTGCATTATATTTTATATTAAAAATATTTAAGTCTATTTTTTGTGTTGTATTATATTTTATAATTTATTATTGCATTGTGTCTGATTACTTTGTATTATAATTCTTTTTTATGTTCTTTTTATGTTAGTATCAATTAAATACATTGTATTGAAAATATTAAATTCGTATGTAATACATAAAGATATTCAAAGCCAGCAAACTTCAAGTTGCACGTAACGTATCTCTTACAATTAATTGTAATTTGCCATGAGAATATAACTGTAATATATTACATTATACTACAGTTTATTAATTGTTACATGTAACTTGTTTGCTGAGAAAAAGAAGACCGCCGTTAAAAATTGACGAGAGTGGTGGAGGGCCTCTACAGGTTGATTCTTTTTTATTCATTTTCTTTACAATTTTCTTTACTTTAAATTAAATATAGTTTGCTTACAATTAAAAGAATTTCAACTTTATTCAAAAGTTGCAAATTGCAATATGATAAAGTAGCGCATTGATTGCCATGTTTCAGGAATTCCCGTCCTATTTGAATACCTATATTTGTCTTACTTTTAAATTTCAACAATACAATTAAAATTAGATATTTTAAAGGTATCAACAAATAAATTTCTTATATTACATATCGGCATCGTGAAAGCCCTTTTTTGCATATAACAATAGCAGAGTTTTTATTACTATATCACTCGTCGCTTATCTCTCGTCGTATTTGGTATGCAATAGACATTAAGGCCAATATTCATAGTCGATTCTTATTTTAAGACATAACTTATTTTAAGTAATAATACGGCTTTCTGATTGGTTCATGAAATTTTAAGATTGTACTTAAGACTATCTTAAATATAAGATTTAACTATGAATGCAGGCAGAGAGAAATCTGAATCTCTATTAATTTGATAGATTTTAGTTATTTCAGTGATTTTAGCGATTTATTTCCATCAGAAGTACCAAAAAAAATTAATGTCACATATTTATACATATTCATGCATGAAAAATGTTTTACCGAGTACAACGTCTAATTATCAATACGGGCATAATTATAAGATCTAGCCTTGACATTATCTGGCTTTTCTTTATTTATTCTTTATTTATTCATATAGCAATTTAATTTACAAAAAATCATCTTAGTTGATGAGTTTGATTATTTATCAACATCTCTCACTGATCGAAAGGTCAGTCGCCCGTATAGAATTCGAGAGTTCCGTAGATTCGTATTTCGTCGTAAGGTGATATATTCGTAAGTTATTTACAGATGTTTAGGATGCTAATGAGCATTATTGTTAAATTATTAAGCAATTAATTTCATTCATTTAATTGTGAGATTATTATTTCAGTTGTGTTTCAAATCCGAATCGGCGTACAGTCTATAAATTAATAACTACTAATATTAATAATACAAAAAAAACTATTTGTATATTCACATATGAATATTATTATATAAGTCATGACTCATTTGATAGACAATAGTATTTTACTCTTTTATTTAGGTTTTAACTTATTATTCATGGATTATCATGCAATGTTTTTCTACGAAAGTCATTTTTCTAGTAACTTCTCAAAGTAACACTAATTTACATCAAATATTATTTTAAACCGATTAGATGTTTTTATAGATTTTTCAATGCTAAAAACATGATATCGCAAGCCAAAAGTTTCAGTACATCAGATTTCTAATCATAAAATATATACAAAATTCATTAAACAATTGTATACAATTAATCATTAAGTTATGCTTGAAATTACAAAAATTATTATGTTTGTCGTTATGTGAACTATGTATTAGAGTTCCTACAGACGAATGACTTTGTAGTGTCACAATCGAAATGCCGATCGCCAACCCATTCATAATGTTCATACGCTATATTCATACAGTTATATTCTGTAGCGCTAGAGAAAACATATTCGCGATACTTTTCTCCGTAGCTCCATAATGAACAGATCGGCGTTTTGACTTCTAATCTCAGAATAATCTTTTTTACAAAAAAAAATGTTAAATAGTGCAAAAAACTATTTAGTTAATGTGCAATAATAGTGCAATAAATCTTAATTATTTCGAAAATTTGACGTGCTAGTGAAATTTAATTTACGGCATCGTTTTAGATATCCAAAAATCTATACTTAATAAGAAAACAACTTATACTCTGATTTAAAATTATAAAAAAAAACATTTTTTTTGTAAACTAGTGTAATTAACGTTTAAAACTTAAACTTCCTTTAGAGACTCATGAATGGATACCACGATTGAATTTAACAAAAGTACAAGATGTCTCAAGTCGCCTACATTTGCGGTACCTACTATATTATTCATCTGAGCTAAAAATCTGAGATAAAAACATTTAATCAACTACTTATTTGACTTGATTTAAAAAGCATGTTTTTCAGTTAAAAATTTGTTACATTATATTGTAAAACTTTCTAATCACTATCTATGAAAAAAATCATAACTTTTAAATAATTTTTTAAAATTTACTTTAGAATTATTTAAGTAATACTATTGACATCTACCTTGACTTGTTTTAAAGAAGGATCAAGCTTCATGTAAAAAAATTGCATACTTTGAAATATGTTTTCAATAAAATATAGTAATCTAAACTAAAACTCTTAAGAGCCGGTTTCATCAACGCTAATTAATTGATCAATCGCATTTGCTATTTAGTAAAATTGATCAATTATGGTTGATAGTTAATCTCGATTAGGATTAATCGGCGTTAGTAAAACCGGTCCTAGATATATCAAAACATTCGTTTTATCTAAGCCGAAACAAAATGCCGACAATCTTCCTATTAGTTATCAATTGTCATTTCGATTTAGTTGTCTGTAATCCAATAAGCGTTTAGTATTATTGATATAGCTATAAAGTATGGTAATAGGTCCAAAATGAAGGATTTATGTGTTACTTTGGTATTTAAAGCTTTAATTTAAACTTTACAAAATATCAAACTTTTTGATAGTGAAGAATAATAAAATATGTCGAAAAATCGTAGAATTAATGCTAATTATATACTTAGAGTCTTATTTAAATGTGATTACAAATTTACAATTTTACTACGATAAATGTTATAATAGTTTTATATAATTAAAGTGTGCGTAAATCATAATTTGTCACATTCAGAGAACTTTTATCATTCTAAATTTTAAATTGAATATTCTTTCACATAAAAAAAAGGCACTGTTATAGGAATACTTGAGACAATTTTAAAGCTTTTTTATTGTCACATCCGAAATATCATTACAAAAGCGTTACGTTTATAATTAATATCTAGTTAAAAAATTATTACTTTGCTAAATTTGTTTCTAATATAATTAACATGTCTAAAATGTTCCCGAGAAAAAATGTTACATAATGAGCATATTATATATATGTATAATTATACTTATATAAAATATGTCAATTTTATTTATAATTATATGTATATAAAACATTTTTTTCCCAGGTTGGTTCAAGAACATACACTTAACAAATTAATAATACAAACAAAAAGGACATTCTCCCACAAAAATTCAAAGAATAATATATACAAAATTCTATTTCAAGATTACGATGCGACTATTTCGTAGATCAAACTAGTAGGAAGAACAATAGAATATTGCGGAATATATATAAATACTATTTATATATTAATCGTATTACTAAACGATTAGAGCTTAATGTTTAGAAACATTTGGTGATTACGAAATACAATTAATTTTGATCATGAATTTGGTTGAAAGAATGTCCAAATTCTCTTGATGTTGAATAATTTTTAAATATTGTTGAGTAATTTTTAAAATTTTTTATATATATACGTATGCAGAATAATGGCCTTCACGTTTTGGATAAGTTGCGTTATCAATATTGAATATTAACATTTAATAAGGTTTTATCTTTTGTTAATTTTTTGTTTACACCTTTCTTATTTATAAATTTATCGTTTGATAAATGATGATATGATCCATTTGCATCCTTATGTATTATTATGTATTATGGTTGAAACGTAACATTTCTTCTTCTTTTGAATGCCTATTTGAATAATACAATCAAAAATTTGATTAGATATGTGTAATTATTCTCGATCTCGTCAAGATAAATCACTTTTCAATTTTTTGTAATTTAATATGTTGAAGACCAAAGAAAATTATTAAAATGTTTAATTAATGTGAAGATGTCAGTATTTTAATAATAAACTAGCTAATAAAATTTTTATTATCTGCGCATTTTAATCACGCGCTGTACTTTTATTCACTTTGTTTGGTTTTTGTTGTTTCTAATGAAGACGCAAATATACATCGGTAAATACATTTATTGACTGAATAAAAAAATATCTACAAGAAAAAAAAAGACCAAAATTACAAATTTAAAAGCTCAATAAATATGTTCGAACTTTTGCATAATGACATATAAAATGTCGATTTCATAAAATCTAAATAAACTTAAGAAATAGAAAGAAAAATAAAAAATGTAAGTACAAACGAGTAAATATGAACAAGTATGTCGAATGGTTGCAACGAATATATTGTCGATAAGGTAATGTTTATTATCGAGAGAATATTACACCGTTTGTTTTTTCTTTGGAATAATGTAAGAAAGTGCAGAATTTTAAGTGCATACAATAATTGATCACTAAATTACAATTGTACAATTTGTGTATATAAAAAAAATTGTACATATTTTTTACAATGATTATTTCGCCTATATAAGCGGAATAACTTATTTCATGAGCAACATTGTACGAGCATTAATTATACACTTTTCTTTATTCCGATGTATTCGTGAAAATACATATGTCATGCCGTTTTAATGTAGCAATATATCGATTTCACTAAGAAGTATTACATTTCAAGTTTGTAATTGTAAAAAGGCATGAACATATAATTTGTTTCTTATATATGAAAAAAATTTTAATACTTCAATTAATTCAACAATTTCGTTCCCATAACTTATTCTAAAATGACAGAAGTATTCAAGACATTTATTAAGTAAATACACATAAAATCGTTTACAATGTATGCTTTGTTTTGTTTTCGAATACCATCATGCCCGAAATGAAACGAGAAACACTATGTGCGAGATTAAACATTTATATGTATTTAGTATATATCAAAAATTTGCTTAGTACAAGATGTGAAATAACTTTCGATAATTTTATAATAGTACTATTAGAAAACATGAACAGTGCTATTATAAAACATTTTAAGTTAAATTGTAATTATAAGTTTCAATAATTATAACTATCTAATATACTATTGTAAAAATAATATTATCATTCTATGCGTATTACTGCACATAGAAGTTAGTAAAAATATTATACATAAGTTATTTTGGAATTTCGAATTAGTAAAACAAAAGGATATTTTGATCAAAAAATAAAAAATACGTTACATTGTCCTCTCTTTTAACAAAATGTTATTTTTAGCATTATTATGAAACCAACATATAGCTTACAATTCGCACCTCTTTATTACTTTCTGATATTTTAACATTAAGAAAGAGTATGACTATGATAAACAATATAAAATACTTTTGAAATAGATATAAATTAATTGCTTTCCTCCTGATATTTTCTGTTTATATTGAAACTTAAAAGTGATCTCTAAATCAATATATATATATATATATACACACATATATATATATATATATATATATATACATATATATATATATAGGAAATAATAAACATTTATTTACATTGTAACCTTCGTTTTAATTATTCTTATTAGTTTTAGTTTTATGAACTAATTTTAACTCTTCAGAACTGTGTTAGTTACACACATCAATAAAAGACATAACGGCTTCTACATTAAAGTTATAAATAAATTTGTTTAAAAATATTATGCCAAGATATTAATATATTTCCTTATAGTTAACATATATAATTTTATCTAACTTTGTTAATGTCATTATTAAGTTTTCTTATTGCTAATAACGTAAATCATATTTTACAATATCCATAATTGTACATTTGCTTGATATTTTACTATAGACCAAAACTACGATATTTTCATAAATTATTATGTGTACCTAGTAACGGCAAAAAAAGTTCTTGTACCATGCATGTAAATCACACTGCAGCTCCCTATTAGAGCTATGCAAAGTATTTTTAGATGATAATACACTGCATCAGTTTTATTATACACAATATATATATATATATAGTTTCCTTGACTTTAATAATTTTTGTTTTATAACTAATTATAATAGATTTACAGTATAAATAAGGAAAATTGTCAAGTGCGCTTTGACTCTTATTGTCTAATTTTCCTTATTTTTTAAGAATATTACACTAACACTGGGACAGAAGTGAAACATTGGACTATTGAATAGGTACATCTTCTTTCTTTATATTTGTTATTACGAGATTGTTTGTAACATGTTTATATTATTACCACTTTCTTCTTCTTCTTCTTCCTAAAAAATAGAATTTATTACATATTAATATTCAATGTTTAAATAAATTCATATTATTTTCCTTTTTCTTATAATATGAATGTTATTTTAAAAATTTATAATATGAATGTTATTTTAAAAAGATTAAATACTACTCACCTCATCAAATCCGAAACAGGTTTCCATTTCTTTTTGCAATTTAGGATCATGTTGTGAATTCTGTGCTGATGATTTTGATGGAGTAGAAGGTTCTATCTTTAGGTCATGCAACTCCATATCTTCTTCTACTTCATCAATTTCTTCTCCTGTTCCTGTTACTATGCTATTGTCTTGAGTTAAAGGATCTTTCATTACTAATTCTCCATCTTCACTTGCGACAACAGCCATCTAATCATCATCATAAATGATATTATAAGCATAATAAATTTTATATTTATTTTATATATTACTTATTTAGATTATACTTGATGTATTTAATTATATAATAATTATATAATAATTTGTTTCAAAAGAGATAAATAAATCCTTTAAAATACCTTGCTTAAAGAGCAAATATCCTGATCAGTTCCTTGAGTATCCGCTAATTGAATCACTTCTAATACAACGTATTGCTGGCCATCACTACCTTGAACCGCCATCATGTCATCCTCATCTTCCTCCTCTTCTTCATCTTCATAACCTTTAAGTTTAGAAGCTAAATCACCTGTTGTTACAATATAACACATGGATATTAGTCAATGACCCATATTTTAGATCATATCGTAAGTGTCCCTGTGAGAATGAACGATTTTATATGCTATGAAGTAACGTAAAGAATTCACGTTTATGAATGACAACGCAGATTCTAAATTTGTTGCGATTTCTTTACAACTTCCTATAAAAATTTAAGATCATTACTTTTTTGAAATTTACCTGTCATTACTTCAACACGTTGACCGTCAATGATTTGTATCTTCTTCTGTCTACCGATTTTCAAAGCTTGTTGTTTTTCTTGCAGAGACGATTCTGGATCATGAACGGCCATATGACGAATAAGATTACCTTTATGTCTGCGTAATAGAAAATTTTATGTTAAAAAGGTACTAATAATTAATTTTATCGTTAATTAGTTTTATCGTCATTAATCCTTTCAGATAACATTTCAGATTAATTACGTATACATACCTAAATGCTCTTTCACATTCAGGACATTGATGCGTTTTTTCTTGTGGCGCTGGAGGAACATAGTTAGGATTATGATAGAGATTGCAATGCCGTTTGAGTAATTGTTTTTGTCTAAATGATTGAAAACAGTGATCACACTGATATGGTTTCTGATCGGTATGAATAAGCATATGACTTTCCAAATGACGCGCCGATATAGATGCATATGGACATAGGTCGCACTTGTAACACTTTTCTCCTTCGTGAGTTTTACTGTGCAACTTATAGCTATATCTAAAATATAATACATACATTAAAAATATAGTTTATTAAGGTGTGCATTATAATTTTTGTGTTTTATATATTTAATTACTTCAATAATTAATTACTTCAAATTGTAGTAATGTTTCTCAATATAATTAAAAAAATTGCTTATGTACCTGTCTGGGAATGTCTTTCCGCAACGTTTGCATTTTAGTGGTTTATCTGAAGTATGCAATTTTTGCACATGAATTCTAAGATCTGTTTTTCTGCCACATGTAGCGGGGCATAACTCGCATTGAAATACTGGTTTATCACCTACTGCAATACATATATTGTGGCGATGAGAAAGTAAATTTATGTAAATAATATATAATCTGTTCATAAATAATTAATGTCAAATATAAAACAAAACATATAATATATATCATATTGAATGAGACAAAAATACCTGACAAGGTGAGACAAGAATTCCTGAATATCTTGAAAAATATAAATTTTACAGAAAAGTCTTTCAGACAAAAGTTGTAGGATTTAAAATTATCTATTTACTGATCTTATCAGTTTAATCTTGGGTGGCGTCGCCAAGATTAAGTTAAGGTTAAATCGATTTTTTTTAATAGAAACTTTCATTTTTTATTGCTTATTTTTGTAATTTACCTCTCAAGAGCTTTTCAAAACACTATAACAAAATATTTTTCATTAACTACTTTTATTCTTACACTAAAAATGAAAATGAACAACCTCCTTAACATTAACGATATTAATATCATGATTCTGAACCACATTTAAAAGATTTTAATTATCAATTGGACACTACAGACAATGCTAATGCCGGCTGTAACAGAGTTGCCACAGAAAATGAATTTTAAAATTCCCTGACTTTTCTAGATTTTCCAGATGAAAATGGAAAATTTTCCAATACAAAATATGTACATTTAGAATCAAGGATTGGAGGAAAACTAGCCTATATTATAAAAAATATATTATTAATAATTAAAACTATATTATTAATAATTATCAAAAAAAGCTTAGTAGAATAATTTTGCGTACAAATTCAAACCAACAAAAAATAAATTAGTATTGGAAAAAAGAATGCAGTTATGAAAAAGAACAATCGAATAAAAATACTGAATAAACACACTCGAATAAAATATCAATTTTAATTATTTTATTAAAAGTGCGCAAGTTTTGAACATATTTAACTATAAAATAGATATTTAAAAAAGTTATTTAAAAAGTTATAACAATTATTTAGAATAGGAGCAGTTTAAGAAAATTGTAAGCAAATTTAAAAAGACTTCCATACTTTTTTTACATTTTCCTCTGACATTTCTCAATTTTCCACGACCAATTTCAATTTCAATTTCACTGACTTTGCCCAGTTTTCCAGATCTGTGATAACTCTCAAATGTAACTTTCAAGCCTTATAATTCAAAAAAACTGCGTTCAGCAGAAAAAATAGTTTTGTAACTGTTTTGTAACAATTCTTTAATATGATTAGTTTATACATTTAGATTCAATAAAAAATTAAGGGCAAAATCAAGTATATTAAAGAATTTTATAATAGTTGCAAAGCTGCTTTTTCTGCTAAACGCAGCAAAATTAGTTAATGGAAAAATATTTTGAAAAGCTTGAGATAAGATAAAGATTATGTAATGAAAACTGGGAATTTCCATTTAAAAAAAATAGATTTATCTTTGATCTTAGCGACGCCACTTCAAATTGATAAGATCAATAAAAAGATCAATTTTTATCTGAAACACTTTTCTATAAAACTTATATTTTCCTAGATATTCAGGGGTTCTGATACCTTTGCCCCACTCTGTATAATAAAAGAAACCAATAAGAGACTGGATATCCGAGTGTACAACAAATTATTTATTAAAATATTAACAATAACTTAGATGTTTTGACATCATAATTTGGATCATCCTCAGTAAATACAGAATAAAGCAGAGAAATTACATGTATTTTAAACATTGAAAGCAGTCACATAAAAACCGAACACATGTCAAATTTTTTCTCTATTTGCATGTGTAATGCATGTGGAACTACGTCAAATGGAGATTGAATCCATATTGTCTTACAAGATACAATAAAAAATATATATTATATTTATATAGTTTTTTCTGCCAAGTTTTAAAAATAATACTAATGCAACGCGAATGCTATAATTTCTGAATATAATGTTCGAATACCATACTTTTAATTTTTATTACAGCTTTTAAAATAAAATTAATCTTTATGTCATCTAAATATGAAAAATGCAAACTTTCGGTCGAAGTTAGATGTTAAACTAATACATATATACGTATTCTTTAAATGAATTTATCTCAGAATATAATTACTATTGAATTTTCAACATAATCAATCTAAAACATTCCTCCAAATTTAATCTTAAAATCTATAAAGAGAGAGAGAACTTATTGCGAAAAATATTACCTCAGCTGGGAATTAAATCTGAATCTCTAGCATTCCGTGAGAGAAAAATCTTTATGTTTAAGATATGCAAATTATATCATATTTAAATTATGAATAACATTATTTTAAATTTCCTTATACTAAAGCCATTATTATTTTACTCAATTGATCTTAAAGACTTCCTGGAAGCAATATGTATTTTTCTAAATAAAACTTACCATTATGTATTAATTTATGCGCTTTCAAACTGTTAGATTGAGTAAATCTTGCTTGACAAAAATCACATTCATATGGTTTTTCTCCGGTGTGAATGCGAAGATGACGTTTTAGTTTAAATGTATCCGGACTTGCATATGTACAATGTGGACACTAAAAAATTATTAAATATTTATTATATTTATTATATTTATTAGTCATTGTTACAGAATCAATAAAATAAGAATAAAACATATTTTTTACATTAAATATCATAAATTATAATATTTAAAAATAAAAACTAGTTAAAAACATTATAAGGAAATACATAAATTATATAATACACATTATTTATAAAAGAACTACAATTCTAGGAAGAATAAACTTGATAGACTTTTAGTTTTCTGTATTCATGCAACTTATTTTTCATATATATATATCCACATACAGACTATGTTCCACTTAGAACTTGCAAAACTCTTAGAATTATTTCAGCCTTGTTGTTTATCAAATGTTAAACAAAAATAATACAAGCATTGGAAGCAACAAATGGAACGCAGCCTATAGTGCATTTATAAAGTTTTTATATACGTATTTTTCGCATATATGTCTACATTTACACGTCATGCTTAATCGGATTTAATAACATCAATAATTATGGAATTGGCCAATCATAGCTGTTCCTCAGAAGAATATGACAACTGTGATTGGCCAGTTTTATAATTATAGACGTTATTAAACTTGATTAAGGGTACCGTAATAATAATAAATATAGTCTATGATAAATTAAATTAAGAAAAATAAAAATATATACCTGGTAGGGTCGTTCGCCAGTATGGCATCTAATATGTCTCTTCAATTTTGATAATTCAACAGATGCATAATCGCACTCATGACATTTATGTGGTTTTTCATGGGTGTGTCTGTAGCGAACATGTCTTACAAGTTCACCTGCAAGCATATGAAAATAGAAATATTATACAGCTCCTATTTTTGCAAGCATTTATATTTGATAAATCGAACATTTCTAACTTAAAAACAAATTTAGCAAAATCACTGTTAATTTTTAAATAATTATATTTAATGTATAATAAACAATGTTATTAATTAATTATATTTAAAACAAAATAAAATAATTTTGAAATTTATCAAATACATTTTATATTTTTTTACATTTTTTTACATTTTTTTCTTCACATAATTCAAATTGAAATAAAAAAAATAATTAGGATTAAATTACATACCAGAAGTTGTAAATGCACTCTCGCAATATTTGCAATGATGAGGTTTGGTCCCAGTATGAGTGTTAACATGATTCTGAAGTGAAGCTAGCGTTTTAAATCCTCGCTCACAAACACTACATTTATGTGGTCTTTCTTCTGAGTGCGATTTCATATGTCGTGACAAAAGATATCTATTACATAAATATACATTAAAAAATTAATTCATTATTACTTATCTAATTGAGCATACCGTTTCTTTAGATACGTGTGCGATAATAAATTCAAAAATAAATTAAATCATACAAGGTTACATTCGAAAATATCCGAGAGTTCCTGTAAATTATTTTATATCCTTGTTAATAAATATCCAAATGTTAAACAAAAATAAAATGATATACGGAATCACTCGAATGGTATTTTCGAACGTGCCAGCATAAAAAAACATTACATATAGAAAGATAATTATACAAGTTAAAAGTAATACCGTTTTGGGCTAGTATAGTTGCAGTAGTTGCACATATGAGCTTGAGTTACGGTTTGAGATTTCTTTGGGAGGAACTTAATAATTTTAGTTTTGTCATCTTCTGTCTCAGATTCAACTGGAGCCTCATTGTCTTCATTGTCTTCAAAATCATATACTGTGAGATCTTGTTCACCTTCTGCTTCTTCTCCTTCAGCTGGTGCAGCAGCTGTTGCTGCTGCTACTGCCACTGTCGTTGCATCATCTTCCGTAGATTTACTTTCTTTCTCTTCGGTTTCAGGTTGTTGAACTATCAAAACGTAACTAACTTCTCCAGGATTTGTATCGGATGGTACAATCGTGACAGTTTGATATGCATCGCCAGAATTAATTACAACTTGATTGTTTTCACCATTAACTTGTCCCTAACATTTATATTTGTATGTATTTCTAGCTGTTTTTTGTATTTTGTAAATTACAATCGTTGACAACAATTATAATTTTATCATTACTCACTTCTTCATCACCTTCAGCATTTTCAAGCTCTTCGATCTCTTGAAATTGTTCATCTTGAGTTGCATCACCTTCGTTTTGTACATCAGTCTCTTCTACCTCCTGTATTTGTACCTGTGTCATTACAGGCGGTTCGTCACTATTTGCCTGGTAATAATATTGACCAGACTGATCGACAAAGTATGTCCCACCCTCTTCTCCACCAGATAATCCTTCCACTTGCTGCACTATAATAAAAATATATAAAGAAGATATATAAAGAAGATATATAAATATATAGATAAAACAAATCTTTCCAATGCTTTGCTTATGAGTTAAATGATTTGACCTCTCCATTGTTTTGAGGAAGACAAAGAAAGTAAAAAAGAATAATAACAGCCAATTACTAAGCAGAACTCTTTTTGTTTTCTCTCTCTCTCTGTTTTATTCAGTAAAATGACAGAGAGGTGAAAGCATAGTTGGAATGCAAAGAGTTGGACAAAAGCCATATTTCTGTACATATGTGTGTGTGTGTTTGTGTGTGTGTGTGTGTGTATGTGTGTGTGTATTTATTATCATTTTAATTTATCACCTTCACTAATTTTTTTTTATTTTAGAAAAAATATTTTAGACCGAGTGGAACAATTTCGAAAAAGTTTAGTAATATTGTTTTTCTTCTTAGTAGTATCGCCAAGAAGAAATAAAAGTAATCTTCATCTTTTAAATAAAAATTATGATTTTTTTGCATAGTGATTCTTCTTATTGTTGTATATAAAGATATTAAAATAGAAATATCAAAAAACAAGTTTACGAAATATTTTGTATTTTATTTTAACACATGTTGACAAAAAATATTAAATATTTCATAAATTTTGGTTTTTGTATCTCTATATACTTAATATTTCTCTTAATATTCTTAATGCTTCTATATACAAAATAATTAAAGCAGTCATATTATTAAAAAAAAAATTATATAATTTTATTTCAAATACAAAAAGTAGAAGTGATCGTCATATCTTTTTGATTCGTCCATTTAGAACAAAAACATGACTAAAATACATCTTGAAATCCTTCCATCTTGTTTAAATCATTTCTTCTAAAATCAAAATTTTTTTGGGGAATAATAATTATATATATATATATATATATATATATATATATATATATATAT
>NW_012130085.1:689332-692030 GCF_000143395.1 Atta cephalotes
TATATAAATCTTTAATTCATGATATATACTATAAGTTCTCAATACTCGCAATATATTTTGAAACAGACCTAAGAGATAAAATATTGAACAATACAAATATTTGTAAAAAAAAAACTGCTATATGAGATACTAACATTGTACATGTTGCAATTGCTCGCCTTGTCCACCCTCAATCTCTTTATTAAATGTCTCCAAGTAAGTTTGTATCTCAGTGACAGATTCTTGTCCCTCTTCCAATTTTATAGTAGCTACGTTACTCATGATTGAAGCATACAGCTCAAACAATGGTAGCTATGTTCATCAGTCTGAAACATTATATCATTAATATATACATTATTGATATAAGTCCAGATAACTTAGAAATATGTGTGTTGAATTGTTACTACTCTACTGTAAATATATTTTCTAATATTAATAACACCTTTACATCAACAATTCTAAAAATAAGCATAAAGCCATGTTGAATATGCACTATATACGAATTGTAAATTCACATTTTTTTCACAAATTTCTCTTCACACACGCCCATTTCCGTTTATAAGGCAAAACGAGTAATGATTAATTAAAAGATTTTTAGAACAAAGCAACAATTTTCTAGTTTAACTTTACTACTTTTCATCAGTCACCGAAAGCAAGTTTAAAAAGCCGCGAGTCTACATTACGAGGAAGGGAAACACGAGCGAGATTGGAAAATAAACCTGACCGTTATTGAAACCGAAAACATCTTTGTAGGTCAGGATGCGGGCTGTCGTTCCTTTCGGAGCGTCGCCCGAGGATACGATGAGCGGATAGCAATCTCGACAGCGGACATCGCCGTGATCAAATTAAACAAGAGGAATCGATAATGCGACGGGGAAGAGAAATATGTGGTGCGCCGAGGGTCCGGCGCTCGTTGAGCAAAGATGAATATCCCGGTTGTCGCGTCGCCCGCGACGACGGCGGGGCGCTCGCTTCTCGGCGTCTCTCGACGCGTGCGATAATCAAGGGGGCAACGTGCGCCGCGGCGACGGCGACGCGCTGCCATCGGACGCGGCCAGCGGCGCTGGAGGTGGCCGATGTACGACGCCATAGGCAAGTGCGAGGGAAGCCGAGCGCGCCATGACGGACAACGCCAGCGAGGCGAGGCGAGGCGAGAAAGGAACGAGTGAGCAACGCCATGGTGACGCGGGCGGGTACCTGGGGGAACACCGTATTTCACGGACTCTCGTAAAACACACGGCGGGGGCCCCACGAGGTCGCGCATTCTGTCGGGGAGCTTTTAAGACAAACGCGGGTGCTTTCGATTTCAGGACACAGGGGGCATTAACGACAAAAATTTCAGAAAATTATCACCGTCGGCGCTGTCATCAATATGGAGGACACCGTGCGACGATGCCGCCGTGCCGTTGCGCCGCGTGCCACCAGGAACCAAGGGATCGCACGGCACGTCCCAGGACTGTCCACCAGCTCGAATATCGTGGAAACTCACCGAACGTCACCGTAGAACACAATTGTCGGTGCTATTTGGGCCGATAGGTTGATATGAAGCCACCAAATATACACGTAAACCCACGATCGTCGCGTGAGGGCGTTGTATAAGAGCAAATATGGCCGATCGAACTGCGATGGTTCAAATGCTGCGCTGTGCTGCGCGTTGGCAGCTGCGCACTAGGCACGTCACGCGTCACGCTCGCGTGTTTATACGCCGACCGTGATTGTTCTTTCTGATATCTTTTAGAAATTCTAGAATCTGGAGGGTACAACCTACGACGTCGATTCTTTGTCATGCTCGAATGCTCTAGAATTCTTCAGTTGCAATTATTTCGAACCCATTTAAGCGAATTTTTACTATGCAATATGTACGCGTGAAAAAAAAATGATACATTGCGCGATAGTCGAACGCTAAGAATAGCCATGTTTCTGCGCTCTTTGTATCGGGCACACAATCATAAGTTCTTTATGTTTAACGTAATGTATTTTTTATATTAATTATTAATTTTGTAATATTTTTTTATATGAGAGTTGATTTAAATAAAGTTTTATCGTATCCAATTTTAATCGCACATTATTTGTCATACATGCGAAACGCATTTACACGCGTTCCACGCATCTAAGCTGACATGGCAACCAATCAACTTTCCGCTTTTTCCGGAAAGAGCGATATGTAGAAGGAGGCGATTGGCTATTGCCTTATTGTGTAGGATTGATTGGTTAATTTTTCTATGTGTTCGCATATTTCGCATCATGCGAGTCTGTCTAGACAGACTTTAAAAGCCATTTGATAAACGGAAATTGCGCGAAACTCGAATTACCATTAATTCGTATATGTATGTACATAGTTATTTCCATTTTTATCAATGTAGATTATCTGTGATCGATTTAATTTTTTATCTTTTTTTAATTTTAAGAATTAAAAAAATATGAAGTATAAATTAAATCGACATTAAAATTAATTTATATCGTGAAAATGGATATTAATTGCCCATTCTTTTTTTTCGCAAAAAACTACTCATATTTCTAATTCTAATGTATCATCGTATCTAAAGATCATGCTTCGTGCACTCTTAATTAATTTGTTGCAATATATTGATCGAAATCACTATTACTGAATGAAATTATAAAAAGAAATAAACATATAGAAGCATATAATTGTTGCAGATGTGAGTGAACTCTTCTACATAATATATATTTCATATATTTTTAAAATAATTTAATTATG
>NW_012130085.1:692130-693745 GCF_000143395.1 Atta cephalotes
CATAGATCTTTTTTTGGAAGAATAGAAAACATATAAAACTTTAACATGTAAATATTGTGTAATATAAGATATTTCTTATCTTTACATGATTGTAGATTCAATTTAAAGATTTTCTAATTATTTTTTTATAATATATCAAAGTTGTTATTACAAACACTTTAAAATATGTCTTAAGTATCACGAGGAATCCGGCAGGATTTTTGCTGATCAATCAAATTTTTAATATCCACTTGTAAAACATAACCCATGAATATTGCCATTAAAATCGTCAATATTATTGAAATTAGAAGCATATATTTTACAATAACGATTTCACTGTATATATTGTTATTGTGTTTTTCTAAATGATTTATCTGCAAATTATTACAATGCATTAGTATTTTTAGAAACGATTATTTTAATGTATACTTAGAAAATTAAGACTGCAATATTAAGTCACATACCTTAGAAGAAAATGCATCAATATGATCATTTCCTGCTGTTGCAGAAGTTAGCATAGAATGAGATTTTTGTGTCTCGCTATTTTCAGCACCATCGCAACATCGTAGTTTGTGCATTTCTGTCGCCTTTTCAGACTATAAAAGGACAATATCACTATGTGAAAGATCTTATCTAACAATATTTTAAATTTGAAGTTGTTGATATATTTTGATCTCAACATAAAAACATATATATTAAATCAACATTAATTTACCTTCCAAAGTAAATTCAGTTCCTGCGTTGTAGCAGTGTTTGTATTTTTTAAGGGGAAGCACATGACTAGAAATCGATCGTTGTTTAATAGGCCACGTATATTATAGCCAGATTGTAATACAACCATAACGGTTCTTTGTTCAGATGGTTGCAAAACTCCTGAACTTGGCCGTACTCTAAATTTCTCAGGTGATGTTGTCTTTATCTATATTATATTATATAATATATTATATATTATATAAATTACCACACCTATGTTAAGCTACATTTCTCAGTTGTTATTATTATAATAATCAAATAACAATGTCCATGTACCTTATAAGATAAAGATTTATCAATTGTAATATTCTTAAGTGTAATTGTCCCAGTGACATCATTTCCATCTTTATTAAACGTAATTACTTCCGTGGGTTCTATAGATAACACTGAAGCAAATATAATTTATTTAAATAAACCTTTTATATATTGTAGTGTGACGTAACAAATTTGTATGTAAATTTTACATACGTTGTTCTTCATTGACTTGGTCCCCAATACTAGTCGAACTTTGTTCCGTAAGTGGTGAATTGTCTACAAAGTGTACCTAGAAAATATATAGAGTATGTTTAAAGAAATAATATATTGGATAGAAATGCTTTATAAGTAATTTAATATACATCTTCTACGTATTCCATTTTGTTCAATACTTTCTTTTTCGGAATAACTAATTTGAAATAGAAATGATGTTGAAAACAAATCAATGTAGTTAACAAAAGAACAATAACAGAAAAAAGAATATAGTGCAATGACAAAAAAGCATAATGAATTTGACACATCAAGTAAAAGCAATATCTTGTTTTAATCTTATTCGTTTTACATATAGTTATAGCAATGACNTAAAAAATATAATATATATATATATATATATATATATATATATATA
>NW_012130085.1:693765-697064 GCF_000143395.1 Atta cephalotes
TATACCTTTTTATTATCCAGTTTACCATTTAATACGCTATCTCCATTTGTTTGCTCTTCTGAGATAAATTTGAAGATGTAATCATTGTTACCTCCCCAACATTTCAGTGCATCATTTGGATTGACATAATCTTTCAATGTGGTTTTGTTAACAAACTTAATTTTCGGAATAGCTTTTGCAGGTAACCATGATTTTATTATTTTAAAAGCTGCATTTAAAACCCAGGGCATTTCCAAAACTATGATATAGTTTAGAAAATTTGGATAATAAGATTTAAATAAACCAATAAGATACTTAATAAGCTCCATATCCATATTAGAAAGTCCAGCATCTACCATGTCAAAGAAAAGTGATATTTGATTTCCATTTTCTTCTCTGAAATACAATAAATAAAAAATTACATCCATAGAGTATATAAGGTACGAATATATTAATGTCTCTTATAATTCTTTGCATAAAAAAAAGATAAGGAAACTAATAAGTGTACCAATACCTTTCTAATCTTTCGAACCAATAAACTATACATCTCTGAAGTTCTGCAAAATCTTTTACTCCTTTAACATGCAACTTTGACTTAATTACAAAAAGTTTTTTGCCATCTTTATCCTTACTATAGCTAAAGATTACACCATCTTCTAAATAATCTCTCCTAACATTATCCTCGGTGATATCTGTAATTCGATTTAGAATGAAAGAAGAGAAAGAAAGATATTTTGTTTTACATTATTCTATTAATTTTAAGTCTTTATACTTTCAGTATCGAGTACTTTTCATTTCATGAATGAATAATTCAGCACTAAATACTTTATTTAATTACTATTAAGAATGTTTATAAGCCTATATACTTATCGAAAAAATTAAACTTACGCTATATTCAAATTAAGATATGTGTAGACTATGTGTTGTCAAAACAACTTTTATCAATTTTAATCTAAAATGTTAATATCTCATAGAGAATAATAAAAACTGAAAATGTCAAACATAAAATTCACAGGCATAGTTTTACCATTTGTTCCAAATTTTCTTCTCCAAGTACAAGTTTCCCAAAGCATGTTGAATGCATCCTGTTCATTAAACTCATGATGTTCCAAAAATCGTTTCAGCCAATTATCATTGTTTTTTATCCTGGCTATATCAGCAGCGTGGAAACTTCCTATGAATAATTATTAATCAAATCCAGATAGGAATAGATTCTAAATGAAAAAACAACTATAATTTTCTTTAGCATTTTATGGTTCTATATAAGTAATTAATACAATAACAGGAAGCAAGAATTTTTAATCATCCATGTCTTTGTTAGAGTCAAGTGGGCTGCTAATCATTTTTAATTGAATATACGATCGCGACGGAATACGACCTTTGCACATGTTACATGAGCATCTTTATGACACATTCAAATAACATTATAATACCAAAAATCATTTCATTGAAAAACAGAGAAGGTAATATGTACATACTGGAATCAGGTGGTCCTTCCTCCTCCAATTTTTTGAAAAACTTCTCGCGAAGCTCCGCGATCACTTTCGTTGATATTTCCATCTTTCTTTGTCAGGCTAACGACCAGGAGAATGACACTTTGACCGGCACCGAGAACCTACCATAGACGATAACCAGATAATAATTGTTTATTCACACGCCTAGTCTGTGCTGTCTATACGTGTCGCGTCGCTCTGCACAGCAAAATTCCCTTCTACATATATCCAAAGTCTGTGCCCACCTCGAAATCCTCGAACCTCGAGGTATAGTTCAATTTGTTCAACACGCCTTGAAAGTAAAATAAAGATAATATCTTCAAGTCTCAAAGAGAAAAAGAGAGAAGTGACTCCGCATTGACTGCACAAACCGAACGTATTTTTCCTGCCATCTCATCCATAATCTAATTAAGAGATAATTTACAAACAACGTCATCAAATTGTTGGTATTCCATTTCAAAGTATCAATTTAATGGATTGCGATAATTAACGTTGCACTATTTAGTAAGCTCGAACTTTCCATGTAATTTTTGTGTCATATAATGAGAAAGCAATAATTTATTATATTATATTGATAATTTATTGCTTATAATCGTATACGTCTATGGCTAATAATCCCGAGTATCATAGGCCGATATTCATACGTAGTCAGTTATTTTTTATTTTAAGATTGTCTTAAGTAAGATCTTTAAATGTTAATACAGTTTCTCTAATTAGTTTAATACAATTCTAACATTTTTAAATTATAAAAGAAACGAATACGGCCATAGTTCAAACATTTTCGTGACTCATGCCCATTTCCACCAATGTAGATTAACTTTAATCTCGTTCAATTCTAGTTTCTTTTTCTAAAGATTAAAAAAAACAAAGAGTAAGTTGAACAGAGATTAAAGTTAATCTATGTTGGTAGAAATGAACATCAATCAGCTGTGAAAAATGACCACATCATCAGTTGTTGTGAACTTTATTGTAAATATCACCAATTTTATGCGATCCTCTATGACAAAATTGACAATTTTTGGGAAATTGAAATGACTCGATGCTACGTGATGTTTGATTAGAAAAACTGTAAATCGCCATTCTATTGAAAAAAAATATGTCACAAGTTACATGATGAAATCATATAATTAAAATATATAAATCGCATAACAAATTGTTCCAAATCAGTACGCGATTTTTTAAATTGACGTAATTTGAAAAATTACATGATATTAGAAATAATTTTATTCATTATGTGATTTTATAGTTGTCAAATTTTAAAGAATTGAATAACAGAAATAGAAGAAAAAAGAACATCATCATGTGCGACTTTTCAAATTACATAATTTAAAAAAATCATGTACTGATTTGAAACAATTCATCAATAAATCATTACATGATTTACATATTTTAATCACATGATTTCATCAACTGTGTGTGACATGATTTTTTTTTCGGTAGGACAGGCATTGTCATATTTGTTGTAACATAATCAACGTACGCGCAATTGCGAGTATTTTGTAATATTTATGCAATAATTTCACTTGTTTCTTTCAGAGAATTTAAAAATAACAATTTGCGACAAAACGAACATGGATGACGAAACATTGAATAGGTAATTGTACGATTTCATCAAATTATTACATTGTTGCATTTATGTAATGATTTATATGATATGTATAGGAAAAATTCCCGTTTGGAATACGAACAACAACTGGTTTTTATCCTTGCTTTTAATTGAGAAAATTGGACACGTTGATAAATACGTGAATAAATAAATATATATATATATATATATATATATATATATATATATATATATATTAATAATATATAATATATTATGNA
>NW_012130085.1:698083-709265 GCF_000143395.1 Atta cephalotes
GTAAGTAATAATATATATATATATATATATATATATATATATATATATATATATACTTTTAAATAAATTAAGTTATAAAAATATAAATTTTATTTGGATAGCGATGAATGTTTTGAAGTTTGCATGAACACTATTATATTTTAATTTTTTTAAAGAATCAGACTCTTGAGAAGCTAATAAGTGAGGTCATTTAACTGTATAAAAGTTATATTGCCGATCTACATTGTATATAAATAATAAACAATATAATAAGTAGAAATTTATAAACACAAAAATATCGCGGAAGAAAGAAATCACAAAAATACGATTTTATCTTTTGTTGTGCAATAGCTATTACGAAATATAAATATCTATTTAGACTAGCAGCAGAAGCTTTACTAGAAGAAGCCAGACTTGGTGCACGAAGGGCCGAAATAATGGGTCCCAGTGGATGGGTGAAACCTAAAGAAACCGTTAACAAGAGATTCCTCCATTCAACATTACGAAATGCAGTGATATCAAACAAGCACCGATCTCTGAAGCAAGAAAAAGTAAAAGTTCAACCACGTAAAGATACTGTTAAAAAATCGTAATCATAGTATTGTTTTTCGCGTATTTATATATGTATTTATATGTTTCTGGTATATATCTTTAACAATTTCTCATTTGTTGTTAAGAGAGAGGGGAAGAGATGTGCAAAAGATGTTTAAATATTGTTACTATATAAAGTAAACGATTGTAGTTGTTTTTATTTATTCTATGACAGTACATTCATGTTATAATTAAATATTACATATTTTTGTATGTAATAAAAAAGAATTCCATATAAATATACCAATAAACCGTATAAAATGAATTACTGATCGATTATCAATATTGTACAAAAATATTTCGAATACTCTGCAATTTTTTTTCCTGCCAATATTCAAATTTTACATATTTTGTTCTCGATTAGTAAGCTACTTTAGATCTTTCAAGTTGCCTTGTGCAAATTTCTAATTATAATTTCCATAAAAGTTCTACATATAATGAATGTCATACTTTACAGAACTAAAAGACGAAATCTATTGTAATATTTCATACTTAATCTTTACAATTATTATCAGAACTTTTATTAAATGTATAAAGATGAAATTAAGTGTACAAAAATGTTAAATATTTCTATCATATTGCATTTCACATCTTTCTTGCGCTTAAATATTTCAATAATGTTAATTATAATCACCACTGAATAATAACAAGATATAAAGCAATATCTTTAAATATATCTGTAACAAATATCTGCCGTAGGAGAATGTAATCGTACATTCTTCTCTTCTAAGTATAAAATTGCTTACAATTAGTAATTACTTACAATTAAAACATTTTGCATTGATAAGTTGCACATATTATATATGGCATCGCATAGATGTTTGCTTAAAAAAAAAATCAGTAATCACATGTTTGTAGTTGCACATCTCTATCTCAGATATTAAATTGATAAGATTCTAATACAGATCGAGATGTCTCTCCATATTAAGATAACAGGACAATACTTGTCTATCATTCATATTTATGGAAAAAATAATTTCTTATATACGTAAATTTTTTGCATTGCATACAAATCACTCCTCGATGTTACAATGATAGAATTAGTAATTATGATAGGATATACATATGCATGATGAAATTAAACTGCTTTCACATTTGCAATGTTGTACAATGATGTGATAGTGTGTAGTACTTAATTGGTAAATTTTTCAAAATTTAGTTGTCAATATGTTAAATATTTAACTTTAATAACATATTTTATCATATATGTTTGAAAATTTTCAATATTTTTAATCAATGATCAATAATGAAATTTGCTAATCAATTTTTATGTTTTTCTTACATATTAATGTCAAATGTCTCTTAAATTTGCAATTATGTACAGCAAGCAATAGAAATTTGATACTTGTACTTTTGCATACATTTCTGCTGTGCAGTATTATTAGTAAATTACGCATAAATTGTTATAATTGTCATAAATAATTATTTAATAATAAAAATTATATTTATAATATAATTATATGATATATAATGATATATAATGGTATATAACAAATGTGAAATGATCCTATAAAAATTCACTTCTATATGTGCAATGTCTATAATGTAGTTTTGAATTTTGGGCCCGTTATTTTTTCCTACAACCTTTATCTATTAAAATAATTATTTATGAAAAAACTCTGTCTTAAGAAAATTATTTAAGCACTAAATTATTTATGTTATTAAATTCTTTCATAAGCCAAGAAAAATTGTCTCCGCTTCATTGCGTAGTTTATAATTATTTTGCTCGACATCGCAGGTAATTCTATATAAGTTACGCAGATCCATTCTGATGTATTTTCTTTTTTTGTTCTAGCAAATCTTTCATATCAGCAAGTGCTTTTTCGATTTGCTTTGCAAATTTGGTGGCATCCTATAAATATTGAAATAATTTTGTTAGAAGTATCATTACATTAAATTACACTTTAATAAACTGTATACGGATCAACAACTATATATAGATCTATGAAATATATAATTGAGACAATAAAAATATTTAAAAAATAATAACTGTAGAAAGACAATTATAATAATAAAACTAAAAATATTATTTTACCGTTCTTGACGAAGATCGTTTACTGGAAACATGGAAAAATATAAGATCTTCTCCCGCAATTATATAAGAAACTCCATAGCCATCATCGGCCACAGGACCAAATCCACCACCAGCTGAAATACATTTAGGATATGTTTTCAAATCTAATCTTGTAGTTTGGCCGTGTGGAGTTTGCGATGTCGACAATCTCCATGGCTCGCTTAGAACTTCCTACAATAAAATCATTCATCATGTTTAATGAGATCATATTTAATCAATTATATACGTATTATATTCATAATAGCGACTCGTAAAATAATTACCTGCAAAAATGGCGAATCTACTTCTAAGTACTTCGATATTACATATAAACAGAACAAGTGCCTATCTATTCCTTTACCACACATAGCATCTTGATAACTTCTTTGATGTTGTGTTGCTGCATCCATTAGCAACTTGACTTTTTCTGTTACCTATATTGAAAGAAAGATCGATTAACAACACGGAGATCGATTAACAACAATATTGATTAAATACACGGAGAAATAAATTTATATGCTTTTCATTTATTAATTTGTTTTTACCATTGTTGTTTTATCCTCCATTGCTTTTACCCATTTAGAAGATTCAATAGTGCATGGTCTGACTGTTTCTGTTCTACCTTCTCGGAATAACCTCGTCATGGAAGCCTCATAAGTTAAATTAAACTTGCCAGCATCACGATAGTAAGCCAATTGTAACGCCATTTGTATATAGGCGTCTGGTGATATGGAATGAGCTTTCATCAAACCTTTACCATAAGCATCATGCACATAAACACGTAATTCAACATCATTTAATATATTGTGCGCCACCTTTTAAATTAAAAATTTGTTATATAATCGATATTTGTTAAATGTAGTACATTTAGAACACGAGATTACTTGTTATTACCTGATAAGATTGTTCAATTGCTTCAATACATCTGGCATTTAAATCCCATTGCAATCGAGTTGGAACTGGAGGTATAAATTCCGGATTGCCTATATTGTGTCCATCTTTATATCTGAAAATAATATATATTTCTTAAATGATAGAAAATTCTAAGCTATATTTTATTTTATTGAAAGAAAATCAAATTCATGAAGAAAACCATATTATCATACATTATTTGAAAAGTAAGGATTTAATTTTCACGATTATTATATTAAATTTCATTTTAAATAACTTATAGTGAATAAAAGATAAATTGATTCAAGTGGCCCTTACTTTCCAGATAATCTTTTTATAATATCATGCAAATCTATAAATACATTTTATTATATATATATGTAACTAAAATACAATAACTTTCATTCATTTATTTTTTAATTAAGCTATAACTTTTCAATGAAAATAAACATTCTTAATCTTAATTAAAATACATTTATAATGCAATAACGATCAAGCAGATGATATTTTGACACATTAAAAAGCATTATAAAAAGCAAAAATTACATATAGAAACGCTTGTAAGCATAGAAAAGTTAATCATTATATAATAATTACAATAAAAGAATAATTATTAGGAATGATATAAATGAATGGTTAGTAATTTTCTCTACTACATACACTGTGTAACAATACACAACAATAAATAACCCGATTACCCGATTTCAATATCAGCAGTTATAATAAATTCCCATAGAGTTCCGAGCACTGGTGCATCAGCCCTAATAAGCATATGAGAAAGAAACATTAAAGACAAGACGCGAAAGGGAAATATAAAAAGCATTCATCATCCGTAATAGAAATATCCAATAGAAACTTCAACAAGTAACTTCCAGGAATGTAATATTTAAGAAACTGAAACATAAGCATAGTATGAACCCCACAGAACTTAAAGATGATTATTGTAAGGAGCGTTTCAAGACACTAAAAATTTGTTAAAAGAAGTATCTTAAATTAAAAAAAACATATAGATATATATGTTGCAATCCAAATTATTTCCATAGACGTTCTTAACACACAAGAGATAAATAGTAATGTACAATAGTAATCTTACAGAAGCAGAAGAAGAGATGTATATATGCAAAATAAGTATATAATATTCTACAGGCTATGAATTGTAATTCTTACTGTCGGTTCAGGAACTCCGAACATAATATGTACTCCCACAAGTGTGACATGACTGCAGCATCTGCCCTGCTCATTACTTATTATTATATGCATTGTTTCAATATATACGCATAAATTTTGTATATAATGTCTTATTTTAATAAAAATATAGGTCTAATTGTGTTCATGGTATATTGTGCATAACAAATTCGCGCCTTATATTTGTCTCTATTGAAAATAGGTGCACAATTTTTTAAAATAAATATTTTTTTATAAAGTATATACTCACCAAGAATGTTCTGCGTTGAAGCCAATCTGTGTAAAGAGAAATTATTTTTATAAAACATTGAAGCTAATGATAATCAATTACATTATTGGGGTATATTGATGTAATATATAATAATACAATGGGTTATCAATTCATTAGATTGTATTACATCGCATTGCAAAGGATCTCAAGGATCGAAATGTCCAATCATTGTCAATTAATCGAATAAAGTAATAAATATTATACACATCAATATCTTGTGTCTGGTTCTCAAGGCAATTTTATGTAATTGATTTATTTCAACTTGAACTTTAATTCTTATTTTGTTTAATAATAATCAATTATAGTGCAAATATGAAGAATACAATAATAAAATATATATTACTTACTCTGCCATTATTTCCAATACATAGTGTAAAAGATTTATCAAACCATCGATCATATCCTTTTCCGTGTAATAGATTTCTACCGTAACGATCTAATTTTTCTGGATGTTTCTAATGCACGAAATGAATAAGAATTACATTATTAATATGAACATAATTTACAAATATGATTAATATTTATATTGTTACAAAATATTTTTTTATTTTATTAATTAACGTACTGTATCATATTCATAAGGTACATCGTCCAATGTGACTACAAATGCCGCCTTTTCAATAATATCCAAAGAAGCCTTATTTACACCTTTCGCGAAAAAATCTTTTCTGGCCTGCGCCCAAGCAGTTCTTTCGCCAGCTGTTAAAGCAGCTAATTTCTCCTCTCCTTCCGACGGTGTTGAATTGTCATCCAAAATTTGTTGAATCTGACTGTAAGGCGATATTATAATATACGTGTATAAATATAAAAATATATACCAATAAAACAATAATTTACAGTTCTATTTCACAGGGTTGAAGAATCCTATTTCGGTAATAAATTAAAACTTTGAAATATCTGCCCTTATGATATACTACAATATGTTTAGAATCCTGATAATGCACAATTTTGTCAACTTCAGTTCCTGGAATTCGTGTAGTATTGAATACTCTTTCATATTGCCAAGAACACAATGGTACTAATCCTTGAACTAAAATCTGAAAATGTACATAATTTTTAAATATAAATTTATCTACATGATTATAACTTGCGTAATACAACATATCCATTTGCAACTCTTATTTTGTATTTTATATAAATTTCTCTAAAAAAAAAATGAATAAAAATAAAGATATTAACATAAAACCGTATGCATTTCTTAAATGTACGAAAATCTCTTCATTTTATAATAATTAGAGATAATTAACAAAAAAAAACTAACAGGTTCTAAATCTTGATGTTCGATGAGACGTCTATATTGTAAGCAGGAATATATTACAGCTCCGGCTCGAGCGGCTTGCAAATTCGTGAAGTGGGTGAGAATGGCATCCATCCCGTAGAAATTTGAATTGACCATTAGAGGTGATCTTCCGCGTAAATAAACATATTCTTCCCACCAATCAGACACATAGTTGGTGGCCCACCAAGACTTTAGGAACAGGTAACGCTGCAGCTTGATTCCGATGCCATTCTGGAACTCCTTGGCCAGGTTTTCCATGCGAGCGTAATTCTCATCATCGAGCAACGGCCGTACGCTTTTCAGATACTATTTAAATGTACAATATTTTGATTTTTTCACTACAATGTTAAAGAGAAATGCCTAGAACTGTTATAGACTAAACTAGAAACTAAATTAAAATATCATTAGACCAGCAATAATTCTGAATTCAATTTATACAAGAAGTATTGTATGTAGTCATTTCAACACAGAGATCAAAAAATATATAATTATTGAGCTAACCCGTTCCATAGTCTCAGATACTGTCGGAAGTGGCAATCGTGGCAATGATCCTTGGAAGCTGTACAGCATGGGTTTATGCCAACCTGAAAATAATTTCACTAGCAACAGCCAGACTTGAGTCAACTTCGATGGCTTGCGACCTTTGCCTCTCGCCTCATACATCCATCCTTTATACAATAGTAATAGCTTCAGCGTGTATCGAATCGCATATATGACCGCCAACCATAGGAATAGTCCGACTACGAAGGAGCCTGCCAGGTGTGCGAGTACTGAAGAACTATTATGAAAAAATGATTATCAATTACTGCTAATCTATATGTGTGTAATGAATAGAAATAATTTATAATCGAAATACGGAATTACATAGAAAACTTACCCAGAAATATATGGTGAAACTTTCCCAACGAGGTCATACGGGACCTTGTAACCAGCAAAGTGTATCGCCGTTACTAAAATTACAGTAACCCATAGACTTGTCAAAGAAGCCGGATAAACGCCGCTTTTCAGATTGTTCTGTGAACAGAATGAATGTAAAAATATAAGTTAATAATATCCATTATTTTATATTAATATTTTATATTTGTTCAAATATTAGAACGTTCGAATAGTTCAGTGTTTGTCAGAATACCGCGACTCACCTGAAACCGGAAAAATCTTTTTTTCCATGATCGTACACCAGAGAGCCAGACCAAGTGGAGTACCTCTCGATCGAAGTTTACGTCCCATCCTTCGTGTGTTATTGAGAAGCTGAATGCTACGGCCGAATGGGCTTCCGCCATCCTGCGTTAGCCTTCCTGTAAAATGTGTATATTGGAATTAATCCATATTATATGAAATATTATATAAAATAACAATTAACATTGTTTGCTGATTTATAGCCTAGGCTTACATTACCATTAAACTGGTGAAAAACAAAGTAAGATTTAAATAATGTTAAAACAAATATCAAAATTATAAACCAGGTCTGTCCAATTTGAGCTTCGGAATCAAAAACGCAAAATTTTTTTCTTAAATAAAAAAATTAAATTTATAGTTCAATTTTTATATAATTAACATATTGACTAGCGTATATAGATCCTGATATTTTTGTTTTGATCTATAACAGATTTGTCCAATTTGAGCTCCAGAACTAACACACAAAGCTGTTGACGCGAAAAAATTCAATGTGAATATAATTTCGGGGTCCGTAAAATGATACACATCTGAATGATATTTATCAACACTTTACACTTACAGTCTCCGAAATCTTATCCACGTTGAATTTTTTTTGCGTCAACAGCTTTGCGTGTTCCGGAACTCAAATTGGACAAACCTGTTATAGACTAAAACAAAAATATCAGAATCTATATACGCTATTCAATATGTTAATTATATAAAAATTAAATTATAAGTTTAATTTTTTTTAAGCTAAAAAAATTAATTTTTACTTTTTACTGAATATAGTAATAAGATATCACGTTCATGTATGCGATTTTTTAAATTCTGAAAAAAAGATTCATTAAGATATGGATTAGACGAAGACAGAAAAAGAGCAATCTCGTCGTAATGAGTGATCACAACGGTGATAATGATGCAGGGTGAACAGATGCACTAGTTAACCTTACTTAAAAGCCGCAATTGCGATGCGCACAAGTGCGTGCATGAACGTATTGTAAAACGTCGCCAAGCTGGCATACCATCATATAGCAACGAGTTCGATATACTTACAAATTATGTATAGACTTACATATTTTAAAGAGCTCAATATACATATTTGAGTTTCAAAAGAATGCCTGATAGACTGTATTCCTTCTAAATCTTCGCATTTATCATTTGTCTTCCCACTGTTCTCAATCTTTTTAATGAAACTATAAGTTTCATTCAATATTTCTAAAATTTTTAAATTCTCTTGTTTTAAAAAATGCATCTACAATATAATATCTGTAATATATGTATATGTAATTACATATCAAGCGAAAAATTACTTAAAAATTAAACAAATTTTTTTTCTTGTAATATCTTGTAACATCTTGCAAATTTATTTTTTTACATGCATTCTTTCGAGGATATAAATATATCAAAAATTGTCATTAATAGATAGCTATAAATCTCTCGTTGTAACATTATATATTTTCTAATTATTATATTTATTAGAAAAATATTTACTAATATAAACTATATTAATATAATATTTATTTATTATTTAGTATAATGTAAAATAATATAAATATTTACTAAGTAAAATATTAATCGTATTCAATAAATCGTACATCAATCAAATCAGTCATGATATGATTAACAAATAACATTCTGAAAAATATTGATATTTGTGAACTTTTCTTTACTAATTTATTAAACTTTTAATTTGTAGATTAATATGATATTATTTGTGACAAAGATATTATAAAATATTCTACTTTAAAATAAGTATATTCTATTGTATAAAAGTTTTTCATTTGTTCTATAGTAAATTAATATTATTATTTTAGAATTTTTTTTATAGTAAATTAATATTATTATTTTAGAATTTTCGTTATTGCAAAGTGAAAGTTCTGCGCGAAAAATTCGTAAAAATATATATAAACATATATTCTGAGTCACAAAACGTATATATAATGTAAAGCATTTAAAAAGATTAGAGAATTACGTGAATCGAGAATATTGAGAGCCGAGGACGATCTTCTCCCGTGTTAAAATTTTGGTGCGTTACAAAAATGCCATGCTGTATGCGAGAAAGTTCGTCTGCATTTCACTTGATTTTCACTTGAGTCATGATGGAAAGGAATATCAAGGAGAATGAGAGAAGAACATCGATGATGGCTTTTGACCGACAAGATTCATAATTAATTTAATGATAAAATCTGTATGCGCACGTTAAGCATATAAACTATAAATACAAAAATATTAGCAAATATGTCACTTAGACAGAGGGAAAATAAATTGACGACAATTCGCGAGGATGTTCAAACGTACGTATGTGAACAGATCACGCTTTCAAATCAGAGATTTTTTAGTGACAATCATTTTCTTCTTAATTTCTTCATTAGAAAAACCAGTTTATTATCAATGAATAAATATCAGATAAGTTGCTTAACAAAAGTTATGTAATGCCTTCTTTTCAAATTTTGTACGTAACTCTGGAAAAATAATTGTATTGTTAAAAATTTATTGTTAGGAATAATACCACAGTAAATATACGTTCTTTAAAAATAATAGAAAGTAATGGAATATTTCGTAGAAAAAAATGAACTAATACAACATTATATATTCGTATACTTTTATGCAATGTTGTACAACTTTTATACATGACCTTGTACAAATATTATCTAATCTTTTTTTAAATAATTTTACGCAATGCTATATATGACTTTTTTATGTAAATGATAACTTCGTACAAATATATTATATTTAATCCTTTTCAGAGAAAAATATTAAAAAAAGTCAACGCGAAGAAATCATTCTCGTCTCACAGGTTATTACTGCCCTTACACAATTCGCAGATATATAGTAACTATACCCATTTGAGAATGTGATTAATAACCTTGGACTTTGAACAACGACTCGTCCGGTTAGAAGAGCTCTATATAAATTTAACGATAATTCCGATCACGATCTCTTGAGCTCAGATTTAACCACTCATGAAAATATTTGAAAGTATATTTGCGAAGACTAATCAATTCGATAATGAAATAATCTTAATAAAAATGTGATAATCAGTCTGCAATTGTTCTCGGTAGGTGCAAATCAACTTAATGATTTATTGGAATCACTATGTTATCATAACTCTTCAGAATACAATAGTCGTTCTTTAAATGTTAAACTAATAATTTTTTTTTACAAATCGCAGATAGAAGAAAAATAACATTCTTAAAGGGCTTTAATCACTTTTTATGCATTTTTTTAAATCAAAAGTTATACCTGATGACTGTACATATGTCGGTATCATCTAGAATCTAGATCTAATAAGAATCTGGATACGAGCCACATTTTGTATGCAAGGCTTTTTTGTATAATTTTAGCAAAATTACACAAAAAAGAACATACATTTACTTAGTATTTCTTTTTCTTTTTGCTCTCTCTTTCTCTCTTTCTCTCTCTCAAAAATTATTAAAAATGGACTAATCGAAATCTATTTTGTGTCTTGACTCTGATTAGATCTCCAGATGTCATCATAGTGACAAATAAATTACATTGAGCAAGTAAATTCATGCCGTAAATATTAGGTTATGATTATAGGTTGTGAGCATTTCATTTGTCTGTGACATATAAATGTATTCCATTGACCCAACATATTTAATTGGTTTATAAAATTTTTCATAAAAGATATCAGGGAAAACAAAATCGACTATTAATTAATGCTTCAAAATCAATAATAAATGCAGTTATGCGGAAATATACATAACATTTCTCTCCCTCTCCTTCCTCGCTTTCTCTCTCTCTCTCTCTCTCTCTC
>NW_012130085.1:710620-713904 GCF_000143395.1 Atta cephalotes
AAAAAATAAATCTATGATTAAAATTAAATTTTTTTTATAATAAATTTTAAAATATATATATCAATCAGATCTTAATAACATGTCATTTTTCAGATGCACAATTTTAAATATTCTGAGCTTAAGGTATTTGCTTGATTTTTTAATTTCTGAATATTTTTGTTATCTATAAAAATAATTAAACTAAAGAAAGAACCAGCAAAAAATTTATTGTCAGTGGTAATAAATTATGATTAATGCTTTTTCTTTCCAAATTTTATACTTCTGCTGCTATGAATTTTCAGCGTAATTTCAAAAAATCATTCTTTAAATGTGATTCTTTAAATGTATTATTGAGCATAGTCTCTGAAAGAGCATTATAATATATGTATATATTTTTGTACATTATAATGCTTTTATGAATAAAGATGTTAAAGAATTTCTCTATATTACTTACAATAAAAAATAAAATTAATCATAAATGATAGTTTGTACTTTCATCGTATAGTATTCTTCATTATTTGATCGAGTATGCAATAAGCAATATTATCGCAACATGACTTATTATTGAACTTTACTCGATGATTACTAAATCTATTACTTGATACAGAGTGACCTTTTGATCATATACGTCAATTTCTTTAACTAATTTTTTTTTATGTAAATTGTATCACTAAATTAATGAGAAATTTACTTACTAGCGAGATAAAAATTAGCACAGTCTTGAATGATCTTTGATTTCCTGAACTATGCGCGATTTTTTATCATGTGTTGCAGCCTAATAAATATAAATTTTGAATTAGAGTGAAAAGGTATCAAAGATTGAAAGGTATCATATGATTGCTAAGTAAATTAAAACAGAGTTGTGGTTCATTTCGAGCTTATAAATAGAATAACTTTAAAATTAATAAGTTAGCAGATATCTTAACTCTAAATTTATATTAGACTGCGGCACATGGTAAAAAAATCGCGCATAGTTAATTCAGCAGATTAAAGATCATTCAAGATTGTGCTAACGATTTTATCTCGCTAGTAACAAATTTCTCGTTAACTTAGTGATATAATTTACATCAAGAAAAGTATTGTATTTATGTATACATAAATACAATATAATATTCAAAAAACAAAATTAATCAATCAATATAAGATACAATAAAATTCAATATTCATAGAATTCAAACATTTCGGCTTACAAAGCCTTCTTCAGTGTTACAAAGTCGAACTGATAATACATAACGACAATATATTTGATAATCACTTTTTTCTGATTAATTCCTTTTTTAGTTTAGTTATTTTTATAGATAGTAAAAATATATATTAATTACAGTAGAAATTAAAAATCAAGTAGATTTCAATCTCAAGCTCAGAATATTTAAAATTGTGTATCTGAAAAAGCAGATGTTATTAAGCGCTGATTGATTTATATTTTAAAATGTATATTATAAAAAATTTAATTTTAATGACGGATTTATTTGTTGCCAAAAATATGTATACATGATTACATATATATGTATAAGATCGTATTTGTATCGCATTTGTTTGGAAAAAATAAATCTATCATAAAGTTTGTGAAAGTTTTTTTATCATATGTATATTTTTTAAACTTCAAACTTTATTATGCAAACTTTATTATACAAATAGATGTTTCATCTAAGAAATAAAAAAAATAATAAAAAACCTATTTTTAAAAAAGGATGATTCATACGCTGTTTATTTTACATTGTGTTAGTTCGAAGTAAACACATTTCTCAACTCTAAAAAAATCGAAGAAAAAGTTTATATAATTTCATTAATCGTGTACAAGCGTGATGAATTCATCAGTGATTTATATATTTTATCTGATGAATTACAATGAAAATTGTGCATTATACTTTGATCTTTGATAATGTTTGTACAAAAAATAAGCACTGAGATGTAGTATTACTCGTTGACGTCAATTAGTTACAATTATATTAGATACGCTAATACTGACGTCTGCCGTAAGTTTCCGCTTCTACTGTGTTGGTCTTTATGAGAGAAAAATAATTGCTATATCATGTTTAACCTAATAACACTTACTATACATATTTACATTTATTATATATATTTATAGTCAATGACTTAACTGCTTAAGTATTAAATTAACAAAATAATATAATTTTGAAATAATTATTCACTTTTTGGAAAGCATTATTCATATTGTTTTTAATCTCCTTAACAGAAACATTTAACAATATTAATTGCCATTTCTTCTCTATTTAATACTATAATATATGGCGGCTTTAATACTATAATATATGAGCAAGAAGTAATTAAAAGACTGTAAAATTAAATATAATTATATTTTTTAACATTTATATTCAATAAAAATATGACAATATTAAAAATATTTTATAAATAAATAAGTCAATTTTTATTTTAAGCTTACATATTATTCTATTATCATATTATTACTATTATTCTACGAATATTATTTCGTACATTAAGAAAAAAATATAATTAATTTTAATAAATATTTAATTCAATACTGCCAACTAAACATTTACTTACACTAAGTAAATATTTGTTCAATAAAAAAAATGTTCAATAAAAAAAAATGATTGTTAAATCAAATTAACATTTCTTATATACAAATACAAATTACATACATCTTTATATATCATCATAACAAATATTTAGTTGGCAATATTCACTAAATATTTATTAAAATTGACTATATTTTTTTCAGTATATATAATATAAAAATATTCTTTATTTATCGATGCATAATTTTACATTTATTTTATACAGAAACGCTTATGTTTATTTATTAACTTTCTTGGATGTAAAATTATGTAAATAATATAGACGATAGATAATAATATACTGAGAAAAAAAATAGCCTAAATTTAAATATTTATTTGAATACTGCCAACTAAACACTTTACTTATAATAAATAAATATTTACTTAATAAAAAGAAATGATTGTTGAACTCATATCAAATTAATGTTTTTTGTACCAAATAAATATATATGTTTTTAAATATTTAATAAATATTTATAATACTATTCAAATAAATATTTATTGAAATTTAGAAATTTAGAGATTTTTTTCTCAATATAATACTGAAATATATTTCTGCATAGAATTCAAATTTAAATATACAACATAATGCAGTAAAATATATAAGATTATATATATTTATATTTTATTTCATCGTTATTTATAATAATAACATTAATGTGTGTGTGTGTGTGTGTGTGTGTGTGTGTGTGTGTGTGTGTGTGTGTGTGTGTGTGCGCGTGTGTGTGTGTGTGTGTGTGTGTGTAGTGTGTGTGTGTGTGTGTG
>NW_012130085.1:715127-716023 GCF_000143395.1 Atta cephalotes
GTGTGTGTGTGTGTGTGTGTGTGTGTGTGTGTGTGTGTGTGTGTGTGTGTGTGTGTGTGTGTGTGTGTGTGTGTGGTGTGTGTTAGTATATAGCAAATTATATCTTGTAAAAAATTAATTTACATTTTTTTACAATTTCTCTACAATCAGTGAATAATTATTGACATCAGTCGAATATGCTGATAATCAGTGAACGAATCGTGATATCTCTAATAAATCTTATTTTAATGTATAAATTCAATGTATACACCTATATGATATTGAAAGATTAGACATGAAAATATTAGTATTTTAATTATATAATGTTCAATCTTTCTTTCTCAGTTGAATTTCATTGCTTACCCATGATAAGTACGCCATTGAGTAATCAATGATTATCCCCTTGATTCAGATTTACAGAGATTAGAACTCGTTTCATGTTGACATATTATAACACATTATTATAAACGTAAAATGTATTATTAGATTTTTAAATTATTCTAAAATATCTCTCATATCATTTGTAAACAGCTGAAATGATAAAAGTAAAAAACATTTATTTAGCAATATAATTAAATTTTACAAATAAATTAAAAAAAAATAAAATAAAGAAGACAAAGTCTCTTTTATTTACAATTCATATTTAACGTTAAATGGAAGGAAACGTTTATATGCATGTTTATTTATATGCATCATGTAAGAAATAACTTTCTTTTTATCGCAACAAAAACATTGATATTTAATTCGATTTAAAATATTACTTTTTATTACGTACGATGCTTATAGAGATACATAAATGACGTAGCGTAATCATTAGTGTTCAACATAAATATAGAAACGACCTTTGGACTAGCCGCGATCAAGGCGCGCCTTAAAATACGTACACATAAGATTCTCTATCAAGTAAGATCTAAAAG
>NW_012130085.1:720256-726472 GCF_000143395.1 Atta cephalotes
TCTCTCTCTCTCTCTCTCTCTCTCTCTCTCTCTCTCTCTCTCTCTCTCTCTCTCTCTCTCTCTCTCTCTCTCTCCTCCCTCCTCCCCCCCTTCTCTCTTTCTCTCTACGCGATAACATAAGACTCTTTGCAACTCTTTGCATCTATCGTACTGTATGATATTTTTCATAGTAGAATTTCGTTAATAGAACGTAATGAAATCAACGTAAATTAAACATATAATATCATAGTATTGCAAGTGCAGATAATTGCCAGCGATAATGTTAGCATTACGCAAATAATCACGTACAATTAGAAATTTTACTGTATTCGAAATAAAAAGTCATAAATTATAGAGAAATCATGTAGAATATAGAATATTATTAAGAACACTTCAATATAGATACAGAGAAATTTGTATTTAAATACAAATATAGCTGTTACGTAATTTCTTTATAAAAATGCAACGAAATATGGCGAAAGATATTGCTCAATATATCTTATCTTTTTTTAATTATCAAAATATCAATGAAAAAAAATTTAGTTTCGAAACAAAATTAAATTTTTAAAGCACCTGTTTAAAACTGAATTCCACATTGTAACTGGTATTTCAGCACTTTTACTGCTACATTGGACTTTGACCGCCGCATGGATGTGACGCGTGTGTTAATCATGTGAGTATAGAACCAGACTCCGTCGTACTTCACTTGGAAAGATGTGGTTTTAGTGTAGATATATAACTGAGCACTTATCATAAGTGCATGGAACAAATCGGAATGGATTCTGGTCAGAATTATTCAATTATTCCCTCGATTTTTATGTGCTTTCTAGAGAAAATAGATTAATTCCGATTGGAATCCATTCCAAATAATTTCATAATAGCTATATAGTACATTATAACACAAATTATAAAAAATTATGGAAAAAATAGTTGATAGAATTTAATCATCTCTTATATCATCATATAATTATTTTTTTTGTACATCTCAACTTAAAGATTGTAGTTTATTGATTATGTTTTGTTAAACATATATTATATTTATTCTATGAACCTAACTACAATACAAAGAAATGATTATATTATACATTTCTTCATGATAAATAAATTTATTTAGCCTCTAATAATAATATACATTATTAGATTAATAATGATATAGATTATTTTAAAAAACTGATTTATAACAGCATTGACTATAACTGCATTAAAACTGTTATTATTTTAATCATCGATATTATCATTTTTCAGACTATAATTCGATCGAATTATAAATTTTCAGTATAAATCACTAACTTATTTAAATAAATCGCATTAATAATGAAAATCTCTTAAAATATAATTTGATGTTGATTATTACATTAATTAGTTTATTAATTATACAATTCATATAAAAATTATGTATTTTTACATGGAAAAAAAAGATATAGTTCATAAAAATATTTAGTTGTGAGCAATATAGATCATCCTAATTATCTTTATGTGGTAGGAATGTGTATGATTAATACGATTTATTTACTTTGATGTATCAAAGTAAATAACTACATCAACAACTACATCAACTACATCAAGTTAATTACAGATGCGATATGGTAATTAAAACTTGATTGGAGGATCATTTACTATGGAATTACATATCCATATAGTTGATAATTATAAATATAAATATAATATATAAATATATATTATAGTTATAAAATATGTATGTGATGTATGATATAATAAGAATTAAATTATTAATAAGAATCAATTTCTTACATCATGCTATATATAAATTAAGTTGGAATTTCAAAAAGCAAAAGCGATTCACCATACTTACAAAAATATGTATATGTGAAATGCTGTCATTGCTGCAACATAAGCTAACCTAACCATTGTACTAGTTCAAGTAACCACATAAATAGTTCCATATTTTATTGTTTAATCTGGTTGGCATCACCAGATTTCTGTGTAGCTCAACTGTTTTTTCCGTGTTCTTTTGCTTAAAAAAATAATTTCCAATTATTTATTAATAAATTGCTTGTGCTGTAGCAAAATCTTCAAGATATTAAATTACAATATTGTATACAATTTGTTGTACAACTAAAACAAAAACGTTTCGTAATACTAGACGAAAAAATAACTTGCTGCTACTCGAAGATGATTATTTTTATCCGTGAATTTTCATTTGGCATATTTAGAATAAAATGAAATGTTTACATTAAATTAAATGTTAAATTAAATGTAAATTATTAAACGCCGATTTTCTCACAAATTAATAAAAGGCAATAATATATGTATAATCAATCTGGAGCATTGAAGTTTTATAAAATAAAAAACCATTAAAAAAAGCATTAAATGAATGACATAAAAAGTAATTCAAAGTAGCCTTTAAAATTCAATAAAAGTTGCATTTCTTTAACACTCGACATAATTATTACGATCTATTCAAGAGATTAATGTTCATGCATACAATAGCAGCAGTAAAATCATATGTCAAAGAGTCTTCTAATGATATTTCAAAGAATATAACATTAATCATATTAACAAGAGTAAACTTAACTTTTTGTAACATGCAAATTTTTAATAAATTTATTAATAAAAAATATTATTTTTAATAAACTTAAATAATCGCGATTTTTAATAAACTTAAATAATCGCGATTTTTAATAAACTTGAATAATCGTTTTTCTATTATTAACGTTTGTATACCTAATACATTTCTTATTATCAACGATTATGTATACGTATTTTATACTTTGTTTTACGTAACGTCAATAAGTAAGTCAAAAGTATTTATATATCTTTGACATTTAATGGTATCTGGAACGCAAATAATCATAATGTATGGAAGAAAATGGGATTCGTATGAAAATTATAGAATAAGTTCGAGATAAATATATCTCAAAGAGAAGGAACTTGCACGTGAAATCTATAATTGTAGGATGTTATCCATTATTTTCTACACGCGAAATTTCTACATTATACATTAATAATGTCTACTATATATTTATCGTCATCTTTTATCATGAAAAGGCATTCTCCAAGCGTGCTAAGGTTTAAAAAAGTGAACATCCATTTTTTTTATATTTAAATTTAATTTAATAAGAATATGAAAAAATTTAATTCTAAAACTATTTGTTATGTAATATTTTTTATATAAAAAATTATTATTTAGGAAAATAAATTACGGGATAAATTGTAATTTGAGTTAAAATAATGATTTTAGATATTTGTTGATGAGTTTTTGAGTTAATGATTAATTAAGTAATATTAATAAAATTTTAGTTTTATAAGAAAAATTTAATAATTTATTAAAATAAATAATATGAAATATAATTAAAAAATTATTTCAAAATATATAGACTTATTATTTCTTTTTTATTATTTCTTTTAATTCTTATATAATTTATTAATTATACGAACTAGAATATATTAATTATTATTATTAAGTAATATTATTTATTATTAGTAATATTATTTATTAATTTTATTATTAATAATTAATAATTAAAAATTGAATATATTCTAAAACTTTGTTGCTTAAGAATTTTAAAAAAGAAAGTGACAGTTGCTATCTCTATCCTTTAAATAAATATTCAACTTTTTCTAGGTATTATCTATATAATTAATTGCAAAATTTGTACAGTTACTTTTTACATTTAAAATTAAAATTTACAAAATATTCAGTTGTTTATTGTTATAATAAAATTTATTACTATAAATACTTGGATAACTCAATCAAATAAACCTCAAGTCATGAAGAAATAATGTTTGGAGGTATCAGTAATTGTCTTACAATTCCAGACGAGGAAACTTATATTGCATTATCATACATTCCGATATGTTGCAAACTACTGTTTCAGGCTAAATGTTTGCTTAAGCAAGATTCAACACAACAGTCTATAAAAAATTCTTTAGATATTAAATACCTAAAATATGTGTATTTGCAGTGTACAAGGACCATATCGAAAATAATAAGCAACAATATTTAATAAATTTTATTATTTTCTATTATTGTAACACTAAGTACATCATCTTAATCTATAGACTTTTATTTACTTTTCTACATAATTTCTTCGAATTTCTTTGCACATCATTCCGGAAGTTTGAAAATTTTCCGGCGATAGAATTCTATTCCAGCTGTCCGAAATCAATGACGTACTATTTTGTGGATTATTTTCGACGTCTGGTAATGTTGACATTTAGTTCTTCACAAAAGCAAAAAAATTATTATCAAAGCGCTAGATCGGGATTGTAGGAAGAATAAAAAAGAGTTCTATACCCCATTTTCTGAATTTTTCCGAGATGAAGTAAGCGGGATGTGTCGTGCTGCAGAATAATCTTTCTTTTAAGAGAATGTTGATGAAGCCAACATTATAAGACATAGGCAAATATATAGTAAATCACTGTTTTCAAATGGAATTCTATCACAAAGTAATATTCAAATTACCATAACGGTGGGAAAGGTATATATAAAAAATAAGAACTACTGTAGAAAAATATAAAAAAATTGTTATTTATTGTTTTCGGTATGACCTTCTTGTTGATATGTTATATACTTATCTTTATGATTCCTTGACGCTATAAACGTTATACTGCGCAATTCAATATCTAATAAAGATTAAACTAATAATATATTATATTATAACAATTATATTATTGCTCAATTTATCTAATTCATCTGCTAAAGATTTAAAGATTGTGACTCAAGAAAATTAAATATAATTAAATTCATCAAAGAAAAAAGGTAGAAATTAAAAAAATCTCAATGCATAATCATGCTTTATATATATGTATAATAAAATTTGTATATACTTCAATCACATTAATTACATTAATTAAATGCATTCAGATATTTATTTCAATTTTCTAAAGTAATAAAGACTTTTCAACTAAATTTCCTTTTACTTCTTCGTTTACGTATGTAACTTTTATATATAATTTTCTCTAATAAATATTGCGTTATATTTTTCTTCTCTTTTTCTTTTCTTCGTCCGAGTAGCCACCTTGTTTAACTAGAGACATGACTGTCTGGATAGTCGCAAAAGTGCAATCGCTTTTTGTATGCATAAATATGCACACGTATGTCGTTGGTCGCGTTCTAATAAGAAAATCTTGTTTCGAGAGGTAGACTTTGATTTAGAAAAAAAACTAGCGTTTGCCACCTTTCTGGTTCTTTATCTAAAACACCGGTTTTTCGACAGATGCAAAACAAAGCACGGCAAGATAGTAGAATTTTCGACAGAATAGTCGTCAAAAACACTAGTCAAAGAATTGAAAATATAACCGAGATCTATATCCATTCGGTTTATTATACCTATATGTAAGATTATACCTATATGTAAGATATTAAATAAAAAAATTCCGTTATGAAAACATAAAAATGTAACAGAATAACTCTTCATTAAGTTGCCAAACGATTCTTTTTCCTTCCATATTTTCTGTCTCTCTCGAGGATAATTCACAGAATTAAGAAAATATATATTACGGTTCAATAATAATAAAATTCAATTAGTATACAATAAGAGCCTAGCAAGTATGCTATAATTAAATTGTTTTATTAATTTTCGTATATATAAACAGTATTTTAAACGTTTCGATCTTTTTTCAACGGTCCTCTTTAGTGAATGTTACAAAATATTATTTAAAATATTATTAAAATTTTTTTAAAAAGGTGTATAAACTATTACATATTCCATAAGCCTACAATGAACTTAATTATATAATGATCCTGATGTCCATTAACTCAAAAAAGTGTTGTGTGACATTTCGTAAACAATTTCTTCACTTATCAATATTTTGTAAACAATTACTTCATATATTAATACATGAAGTGCAGTCGTTTACGAAATGTCACACGACAATTTTTGATAAAAGAATCGATAAATCGAAGAATTTAGTAGTGTAATGTTTCATCAAACAAGGATCATATTAGGACAATTTATGTTAAATTAATGGACATCAAGATCATTATATATTTATGTTCATTATAGGCTTATGGAATATATAGTAATTTATAAATATAATAATATATAAATTTTGTAACATTCACTGAAGAGAACCATTGAAAAAAGATCGAAATGTTGTTTATAAAAGTTAATGAAACAATTTAATTGTAGCATACGTTATCTTATTAGGCGAAAAGTTCTTATTGTATATTAATTGAATAATTCACAGAGAATATACTTTTCATAGTATGTTGTGTGTGTGTGTGTGTGTGTGTGTGTGTGTGTGTGTGTGTGTGTGTGTGTGTGTGTCGCG
>NW_012130085.1:729474-748505 GCF_000143395.1 Atta cephalotes
TACTCTCTCTCTCTCTCTCTCTCTCTCTCTCTCTCTCTCTCTCTCTCTCTCTCTCTCTCTCTTTCCCCGTTCTTTTTCTTCCTACAATCCTTAATAATAGAACAGTCGTGTTACGTGGACGTGATGTGACTTGACTGCGTAATACTCACTGGCGGAACGTATACACGCGTACTGTTCCTAAGTTTACACTCGTGGTAAACGACGATGGGACGTTGCAGCTACACGAAGTTCTTTGCCTGCGATGAGGTCCGACGCTACGGAACCGTCGCACCTAGGTCGAATTTGACGAAACGCAACTTTCTGTTACGCGCTATTGTGTTGAGTTGTCATTTCCATGCACCGCACCCGATAAAAACACGTACGGATGAATCAGAACACTACTGCAGATTGCTGCAGACAGTGCAGACTGACCAGGAACCAGGAGTAGGACTGAACACAGACTCAGGAATCTCAGGACTGGCATGGACTCAACTGATTAACTTGGAGTCGTGGATTCTAATAGCTTCCCACTACGCTTGCTGCACTTGAACTGACTGAGACCAACCGAAGCGCACGCAATAAAACGGGATGGCAGCGCTAAAGTTCCGTACGCACGCGCGATGTAGGTATTTCGGTCGTCGGTGAATGTTCACTAGAGTTAGAGTTAGTAAGACATTCTAGATAATCTAGGTTCCGTTAGTTCTAGGACGCGTCAGATTTCCATCAAATTGCTCCTCAGGTATCATGTTATCCTTGTTTAACATTCAGTGAGCAATAAGAATAAAATGAATGGTACTCAGATGGAAATCTGAGGTTTGTCGCGTCGCATGCTCCAACATGTTCCTGCCATAATTCCTATTCACTCTAATGAGGGCATTGAAGTGAGAAAGAGCTATGATAGGAGCATATTGGAGCATGCGACGCGACAAACCTCTAAACACAATCCGGGCAGGTGGTGAAAGAATAAGTCGCCCGCATGCACGGTAACCAAAATTCCTCGTGGGAAGTCGTCGTAGATTATTTTGGGAAATACGGAAAATAATCTCATGAAAAATTTGACTCGTGGATAATTATATCAATAATAAAAAATTATATCAAAATTATGACTGCTTTTCTTTTAAAAGATACAATCCACAAAAGTTCTATTTTTGTTATTCACTGATGTCCAACAAGGACGACCAAAAACGACATTTGTGTCGAGTATGTCCTCTAAAAGGTAAATACCCTATAATAACAAAGTTGATAAATATAATATATCGTGTTGTAATTTTGTAATGGACTGACCGATCGTACTGATGTCACAATTGCATGAGTTTCGTGAACGTTGACGAGAGATGTCGCTATTGTGACGTTAAAGCGGCATCATAATAAATGTGCGTTCGATGAGAAACAGACCAGTTCCATGAATATGCGAAGAAAGGCGGAAGTAAGGTATGCTAGATAAGTCTAATCTACAAAGAATAAAAACAAAAAGAAGTTTTTCTGTATAATATAAAGAAAGATATCGAACTCACTTGTTTTTTTTATATTCTTTGAAGAAAAAATGCTTCGAGAAATCGTACTAGGATATTAATTAATTCGATCAAAGATGATATAAAAATATTTTTGTATTTAGATCACAAATGTGCAAATAAAAGGCTATTTATTATCTGATTTTAATCTTGCAAAGTATCACATAACTAAAATACTATATTAAAGAAATTTATGATGTATGTAACTTATTATTATAATGTTTTTATATATTTTTATGTGATATTTTTCAGAATACAGCTTACAATTAGTGACAAATTTGTAAGTTAGAAGGGACAGTCCCAAATTTTAATTTTTCATCACAACGCGTCCCGAATTTTGTTTCTAATCAAGAATCTGATTATAAATTATCCCTTTTTTATGTATAAAAATAATAAATGAAATAATTTAATCAGTATTTATAGTTCACTCTTATTCTATCTTATTCTATTATTTCAAGAGTCACGTCTAAGTAATGTCTTAAGACGCTAATATTAACATTTTAAAACATTACTTATAGATGGTCTTGAAATAAGAGAAGATTATCATGAATACTGACCAATAATTAAAAATAAATATAAAATATAATGTTTAATAATATGTGAAGAACGTTATGATTTTTTATTTAAAAACTCAGATATTATTCATAAAATATCTTCAATAGAAAAGTACAATTTTAAAAAATAAAGAGCAATTCCGTAACTTGATGTAATTTATTTTGTTGTGATCTCATGTGATCATCTCAAATCATAAGATGCACTACAATGTTAGATCATTTTTTAAAGGTGTAATATTGTATATATTTTTGATAAAAGAAAGAAGAATATGAAGAAAAAAGAGAAGGAAAGAAAAAAAAGGAAGAAGAAAACGAAGATAAAAGAAAGAGGAAGAAAAAAGAAGAATTTCTTTTGTTGCGCTTAATGATGAAGATGTTACAATGATAAAAACAGTGTTGATCGTCAAAGGTACGTAAAATTGCATTATTTATACGATATTTCAATACATAAATAAGCAGCATATATAGAATATTTTATGTAGAAAAGGAAAGATTTCTATTGAATAGTAATTTATTATACGTATATAGTAAACATGTTGACTAAAGCATCGAGTTGTTGAACATTTGAAATTGAAAATGTTGTTGGATTTGTACGTAAGATAAAAATGTAAAAACACATTTTTTATGATTAATTTATTAGATTATATATAATTAGATTATATAATTAGATTATAATACATATATAATTTCATGCGACAATTTATTTCTATGCGAAATTTGATTAAGATACATTTATGAAAATATTTTATAATCATTTACTATATATTATAAAATATTTATTGTATATATTTTATACATATTTATTATATATATTTATATTTTTATATATAAAATGCTTATAGTAATATCTAAAAAAATAATTTAGAATTTTTTGTTCTTCAAGACATTACAGTTTCACTAAATATAACTTCTCAAGAAAATATTCTTCATAAATTTTTAATCATACTATTTGCTTCAAGGATTTTGCTTGAGAACTAAATAAATAGATAGATAATAACATAGCATTCAAACATCGTTTATGCAATACGTTTAGATATTCAACATTGAGAAACAGAAAGGCATTTCCTGCCGAATTAAACGTTCGACGACATGAATCTTTGTAAAGCACTCGTAATATTTAAATCACTATCTCTCAATCTCAATAGCGTGGGATCATCCTATAATTTTCTTTTGCAGACACAATATTCTCGGAGAAATCTTTCGATCTATATTCAAAGCAAACAGAGTAAAATAGTTTGTACGCGGAACGCAGATCAAATGGCTCATATCTCATTGATAGTGTAGAATTGTCTTCTCGAATAGAATTAGTAACGGAAATGACGGATTCTGCCGAGTTTTATATTGTCTCTCTACGACTTTCCTGTGAGAACGTCGCGAGAATGGTGAAAGCAAAAGCGGAAATATATTGACAATAACAATTCTGAGAGAAACGTCGTCGATAAGCGCGAATCGCATTAATCGATAGAAATAGAAATAGAAATTGTTCGTTCCGGCAGTTCGATTTTCTGCGGACAGCCGAGAATTCATTTTACGTGAAAGAAAAGTAGGTACGACGTTTTGCTAATGCCTGACAATACCGGGACGAGCGTGGGAAACAGATGAGATTGCGATTCGATCGCAATCTCTTCTTATTTCTTATTATCTAGTCATTCTCCAGACACTTAACGTATAATTGTGTGTTTTATAATGAAGTCTTGATCTCTCAAGGTTTCGTGGATATAATCCCTTCAGAGAACTTTGTCTTTTTCATCAGAGAAAAGCCTAAGACCGGAATCAGATTAAACATTGAAGATTGAGATTGAAAATTGAAGATTGAAATTTCACCAATGAGGACAAAGAAATTTTGGCTCCTTTCTGATTAATCAAACATCAATCTTTCAATCTTCAATCTCATTCTTCGATGCGGATTTAATCAGATCTAAGTCTGATTCTGGCTTTAGATATGAAGTGGACACATGCTAAATTATCTTGAAGTAACGCGATGATTCTTAATGCGATTCTCATTAGATACAAATTAGGAATCAAATATTTGTGATTTATGAAAATATTTACAGCAAAGATTTGTTCTTGAAATAGCGACGTAACGAATGTTCTATTCAAAATGAATAATCAAAAATTAGGAAGCTATTTATAAATAATGGATTCATATTATCAATAAACGATACATTATTTTACAAAGAATTTGTCTTGAAAATGTATAAATACACATATTATGTAATATAAAGAAAATAATACGAGTGTATTTAAACTAGTGGTAATATTTAGCTTCAGAGAAATTTTTAGTTTATAATTAAATTTTATTTTTAAATGATTATACAAATAAACTTTATTTCGGCAGAAATTATAATTAAAACTTATTAATAATTAATATTTAGTGTTAATAAACTTTAATTATAATTCTGATAAAATGAAGTTTGATTACAATGTTAATATCATCTTTTTAAAGTTTTTGCATTAACTATGGAAAGTTTTTGCATTAATTATGGAAAGAGCAATATCAAATCAAGTAAAAATTATTTTTATTCAAAAATACTTCATTTTTATAATAGATAATTTTTTCTGTTATATTATATGTACATATAACAGAATTACAGTTTACATATATTTTGAAAAAATATTCATGAAAAAAATCTGTTATTATTGCAAGCAATTTTTTAATAATTAAACTAATTAATGATGTGTATGTCAAATATATCTCGCAATCTAAAGATCCGAAGAAAAAATTATAATACAGATTGATCGAACATTTTCAGTAGTTAGGTAATTTATTACTGATCTATTCATTTATTAATTTTGAAATAAAATGAGCTACGTTTACAGTGTTTACATCTCTGATATTATTATATTTATTATATTTATCATTATATTATTACTGTAATATCACGAAATCATTTTCTATAGCTATTATTTTGTGTTTGATATCATCCGATTGAGAGTGAATGGATTTAAACATGGGACATGAGATTGAAAAAAATCCAATTTGCCAAGGAAAATAATTCTTAATCACTCTCGACAATTAAATTGTGGATTTTATTATTTCACGACATACAAAATATTAACGATTTTGTATACGGTATTATTACAAAAGCTCATTTTGTTTCTGTCGATTATTATAGATGGGAGCCGACTCAAGTGAGCACTAAATAGGATAATCCTGCGGTGATTGTCGATTATATGGTAACTGATTTGGTAACATCGCAGAGATATAGTTGTCTTGCGTCTTTCCGTCCGGTACGCAATCACCTGCGACTAATTGTAAACACGATGATCACGTATCTAATGATAAATCTCGGAGATGACGTTCCTCCTCGTCGGACCCTTTCCGAGGGGCAGAACTTTCACGGTGCGCTACATTCTTTGAACATTATCCTGTTTCGATCGATTTGATCGGCACTCGGTTAATTTAACACGGTGAAACTACTTGCTGCACGGCGACTCGCCGTCGCCTCGAGTGTGTTCCTCTTCGCTAGGCGCCGATTTTGAAGTCAGTGACCAGTACTACCTACCTAGCACTATAATGCCGCTGTCCAAATTAATCGGGCGACATCTACGATAATTATATATTTAATTTTATTATTTTATTAAATTATATATATAATAAAAAATTACAGTTTATAAGATATTATAAAATAATTCTTCCTTGATTGCACTATACATGTATAATGAACTTTAATGATGAAGTCTATCGGTACTTGCATAATAATTTATTAAACAAAATTTGTTTAATAAATTATACATTAGCTGATATTTTGTTCCACATCTTCTATAAATATTCCAAATTCAAATAAAATTAAATCGAAATAAAAAAAAGCAAGTTAATGAACTTAGTAACATTTCTGTTATCTTTTTTTAAATTACAATTTTATTTCTGCATGATTTTTTAAAATAAAATTTAGAAATTTTTTTTTATCCTCACTTTCTTGTAATATAAATCCTTTTATTTATACATATTTTGAGTCTTCAACTATTTCTATAAAATTATAAAATTGTTTTATTATGTATAGGTAATTAGTGCAATTATTTCTTGTTTCAATACTATCTCGTGACAATTTTTTCATTTTTTAAAAATATTTCCTGACAGTTTATAATTTCTGAATTTTTTTTCACTTGTATCATAATATAAACAGAAAAGAAAAATACATAGAGAAAGCTATAATCAATATCAATGTAATATTAAGTAACAGTAATGCATCCACTGAAAGATTAAATTATCAGAAAATATATCTATTATATCTTTTATGAAGCAAACTTGCTACAAATTAATGTCCTATTTTAATTAAGATATTTTAATTAAGATAATCTTGTTATGTGGCTCGAAAGAGACTGCAGCGTAGTAGGCTACAGGTTGATCAAATCTGGTCATTGCACCTTCCCTTCGAAACCTACTTTGGTATGTAGGTATCGTGGAAGGGCAGTGAAATTTCTTCACGCGACTTGCGCATCGATTGCACTTCTCTTTGATGCCGACTAGATCTTGACTCTATTCCCATCGCGCGGAATTTCCAACGAAGCGTGAAAATCGCGTCTCTTTTCGCGTGAGAAGGCCGCTCGCGAAACGAGGTCGAAGGAAATCGGCGACGAAGATCTCGATGATGACGCGATATCCATCCGGACTTTGACGATCGTCGGAACGGAGAAAGCAATACGTGTCAATGATATGACTGTGACTCATTTGACATCTTTCATACAAATCTTTGCATGTGCTTCTCGACACTTCTTCTATTATGACTCAACATTGTGATGCGATGACATATGTAGATTCTTGAGAATCTTTCGGTTGTTGACCTTATCGAGTTTCACTTTACTTCGGCTGACTCGACTTGAGATATCCGATTTTGAGTGACTAATTTGCTTTCATCTATGTAATTATAGTTCTATTCAATATTCATATACAGTGGAAACAGAAAAATTTAATTACATGATTGCTTACGATATTAGCTCGATTTTTTTACGTGTTCGAACCGACACTTTCAATATTGACAAACTCTTAAGTTTTCTTCTATATACTATCTTCTATATCTTCTATACACTTCTATATACTCACTACACTTATATATTGGCATTATATCATTCTTCTCAAACAAATAAACAAACTATATTTAGAATATACATATTTTTTTTTATTCTTGATGAAAAACATAGTTCAATCAATTATACTAACAAACATCACAAAAATATTTTTACATTTTATTCTTAAATTATAATGCTAATTCTTTTTAATAAAATGCAGCATTAAAAGAATTTGGAATTTTTTGCGAAGAATTTAATATTCCCCAAAAAAATGTTGCTTCATTCAGTAATCCCTCATTCAATAATCCCATTAATTTGTTCCTTCACTCAATAATCCCATTAATTTGTTCTAATAGAAGCTATCATAAAAGACGACCAACACTTTGATAAAATATGAATACATAAAAAATATACATATAAGAAAACCAAAATGTAATCGGAAAGTAGATATATTGTAATTAATGCAATTAGTCTTTCAATTTGACGCTTGTTTATATTAAGGATTAACTTGAAATAATTAGTGATCTTGATTGCTTGAACATTCCTTTATTATATATATTATTTTTTTTTTTTTTTTTACTTATATACCAGTAGTATTACATATGAAAGAGAGTTTTATATATAATACAAAGTCTGTTCACGAAGATGGTAACTTGGCTTCTACATTTACGCATTAAAAAGAAGAGAGACTTCTCTCGCGTACAGTTATCCGTTTGTTCTCTATGAAAAAAATACTGTCTCAGCTGAATAAGTTCAGCAACAGTGCGGGCAAACTATACGCATTATCTGCTGGGGAATCGAAACCGAGCACGGTAACGGTTTTGCATCTGTTACCTGCATGCTACAGTCTATGCTACGTTAATACCCTGAGGTCTTCTCATCGCGTAAAAACACCGTTTTGCACCATTGCGCTGTACATACTACTCATAGTTATACTTGACATTGTATGCTTCGCGAAGCGAACTGCAATTCAGATGATACTTTCATAAACTTTAACTATACATATTTAAGACTTACAAAGAGAGACTATGCTTTGCTCTTCACCGATTTTGATCAAAATTGGTGAAGAGCGTACCCTCTTCTTGTTATGACCAATTTTGTCAGTTTCCTTTTTTTTTGACAGAACAAAATATTTGGAAAACGTTGCAGAATAGCATTAGCTAGATTTTCAAAAGTCTTCGAAAGCGTGCCGATGAAGGCGTGGAGACATGCGTCAATGATAAACTCAGAAGAGAAAGCGACGATTCTTGTAGTTCTGTTGTATCCGACTGGATTCGTAGAATTAGAATTATGAAAGCGTCAAAGATTTTTTTATATACTTTGAATGTGCCAACGTTATCTAGTCTTAATTGTATCGCTTCGTGCAACAGGTAATCGTATAAAATCCAGATGCAACAATAATGTTTTTTAGAAATCGATATTGACGTAAGCCATTTATTTTACAAGAGATATAACCAATTTTTGCTACTTTTGGGCTTATTTAGGTCTCAAATTTATGGAGATCGGACATGAAAAAATTTCGATAATTCAGCTTACAATATTTTTACTTTTGAAATAATTGGGTCATATACGAAGGGTATAATTATGACACACCCACAATACAGTCTATATGTATGTTTTTATTAAATGTTTTAAATTAAAATGGTTACTGCACTACGGTTGTTTCGTTAAAATCATTTATAAAAACATTTTCCCAGTTAATGTCAACTGAAGTAAAGCAAATTTCTTTTTGCAGATGAAAGTTCACAGACATTCAAATTTGCTTATGTATGCAAATATTTTTATCTCGAAAAATATAATATCGAATCTTTTGGGAATCAATTGCTTTCTAAATTGATCAAGAATTGTGACAATAAATACCGTAGTCCGCTTGAATGACCTCTTAGATGATATTGTAGATTTTTTTTGGCAAAAATTGCTAAGAAGGATTTAATCGAAATGATTTCAGTAAGAACATCCAATTAAGAAAAAAAAGACTGCTCGAATTGAAACTTTTCAACCTCAAGTATAATAAAAATTTGTTTACTATGACTTGATGGAGAATCAAGACAATAATTGCGACAGTGGCGAGGTTAATGAGCATTTTTAATAGTTAACAGAAAATACACTTTACTCTAATTACTAGAGAAAATATGCAATAGGAGAAGATCAACCTTTTTGTCTTGAAATCAAACGTATTATTTCAAGCATATCATGTTAGCATAAATATTTAAATGTCATGCGCACATTATAGTTGTAAAGATGTAGCATTATCCTACAGTAAATCTTCTCTAACAGATACTTGTAAAATTTGTAAAAGAAAGTAGAAACGCTTGTTAGAACTTTTTATACATATTCGTTAATCCTTTTATATATCTAATATATTTAACATCTTGTGCGTCTAATGTTTAATATCCTAATTATACATTTGAAGATTACTTTGCACAGATTGTTAACCGTCTTCCTAGAAATTTCTATATTTCACAGTGAACCAGTTGCAAAAAATTTCACGGTATTTTCCCATCATGCATTTACACGCACACGATTTCATCATTTTGTCGTTCGGTTAGTGAAAGCGAAATAAAGGGCACTATTAGATGAAATAGAGATCGAGCGATATCACGTGCATTACAATGCCTTCATTTTAATGCATTATCGCGATGCAATGCGCACTGATCTGTGCATACTCATTGCAAGTTAGATATCACTATTTAAATGCCATGAAAATTTCACAAAACGCGACGAAGGCAAATAACTGTCAAATGAAGTCAGCAAAGGAGATTTTGTAAAAAATAGAGATATTTTGACGAAAAAAAAAACAAATTTTATTCATTGTGCGAAATGAGAACAATAATAAAAGAGTAATTATACAATTATTAAAAAACATTTTTGTAATAAATACATTAATATAATTTTCGTGGCAAGAAAAAATTATAAGGAAAAATGATAACTACACTAATTGTATAAATAACATTCTAATAAAATTTTGTGAAAAATTAGGTTCATTTTATTATTAAGATGATTCATGCAATAGTTTACTAAATGTTTAATATGAATAAAACATTCGATGGTTTTTTTATTTAAAAAATTCAATTCTTGCCATAGCAAATTATTTCTTGTGCAATATAAAATACCTTTGTTTTCATAAAGCTGTAATTTATAATACAATGCAATCATGAGTTTACCGGAAGTTTTCTTAACGGAAAATCGTGCCCTTCCTTTTTGCCCATTGAATTAATTGTCGCTATTGAATTAACTTGTTGCTTGATCAATCGATTAGAGTTACACAAGAGTATAAGATGTACAATGGCAGTAAAAAACGCACGTGAGAAAATTTATGCGTGTTGCGCATGCGAACGGACAACAATATAATCACAACTATATCGCCGTCTTCCATCTTTTCGCTGCTTTGACTTTCCATAGGCATCAGCTTTCTTAATGAATTTCCTACAAGTTAGATCGGGGTCGTACGAGGCGCGGTAGTGATGATATAGCGCATAGTAGGCAAGTTGCGGGAAAACACCACACACGCACGAAGAATAATTTAAGTATACTAACAGCGTGCACATGTAGTCTGGGAAAAAAAGTGCACCACCTGCAGAAGTTTTGCAATAATAAATCCACACGTCCGTTAGTTTCATGGAAAGATCGAATCTTCCTCAGATTCAGTACTTTGAATACAAATCTCTTATAATAAATATTTAGTATTCAATTGGAAGAGTAACTTTCTCGATTTAAAATAGACACGAAAGATAATCGTGGAATCTGTTTGATTATCCCAAAAGTTCTATTTCTTACTTCATAAACGACACAGTTCGTTAAAATATATACGAGCCATTCTACTTTGTTTTTTATTACCTTTCTCCATCTCTCTGAAAACCTTATGCCATTTTCCCAAAGTTTCTTTAATTTATTCGTAAAGTATTGATAGAGATGATTTTTTTGTGTCATTTAAAGAATGATTTTTTTGATCACGAAGAAAATTTCTTATTGGAAGAAACAAATAGTATAATCGGAAAGAATGACGTCTAGAGAGTAAAAAGGGATAAAATATCCCAGATAAACGCTAGAACTCGTTTTGAGATGTGCGCTCTTTAGCTGTCCGAAACAAGTTACTGATATTTGATTGATATAGAGTCTGTTAGTATTACTTGCATTTTTTACATTTTTCAGCATTTTCGCTTTTTCTCTTTTCAATGATCGAATGTATATTTATCTCGTTTTAAGTAAAAAAATTTTTGAAGATTTTAAATAATGTAAATAAACTTATTTTCTGTATCTTATTCTCCTTAGACTTCCTTTAGACCTCAATCCTTCTGGCTATTATCCTTTTCTCCGAAAAAATTTTATTTATAACAAAAAAATCATTCTTTACAATATAAAAAATTATCTCAATCTGTTGAAGATAATTTTTACAAAAACATACAGCTAATATATTTATCATTTGATTCATCCAGAAATTAAAAAGATGCTGTCTGCTCGGTTCTTTTACGAAATAAGGACGTGACATCATATATATTACTGGTTTCTCTATTACAACTAACGAAGAAGCTTACATTCGCCTAAGGAACACACAAAAATCAATAAAAATGATTTTATTTTAATTCTTAAGTCAATAAACAATTAAATTTTATAGCTAAAAATCATTTTGATATCAAAGTACGTCATTTTAACTTTCTCTTGACTTGGTGTGTTCCTTGGGCGATTCTACCCATTTCAAGATTAGGACACGTCGGTCAACGAACTCTCCTTTACACGCGCTCAAATCGTTTGATAATTATCCAATGAAAATCTTCGAAAGTTTAATAACGCGCATAGAGATGATAACGTAGTAGAGACTCATGGATTCAGTCGTCATTGCGAGACTTGGCGGTCGAGATGAAAAGTAAGAGAGAAAAGCTTAAATAATTCTTTCTTTGCAATTAAGAGTTTAGATCACGCGGCAGGAAATTCCTTACATCGTTCCACTAAAAGATTAAGGTAATAAAATTGTATCTTGGTTTGTTCCGCAATCTAAAATGTCGAAATATCAAACGATAAGGACCGTGGCGATTCATAATAAGGAAACTTATATTAATAAGGAAAGTTCCATGCTTCTAATGAATATTTTGCGAGGAAGTGACTAAAAATGGCAATATAATGTAGCTATCTCGCTTCCTTTCTCTATATAACAACGCTAACTATATAAGACAAAATATACAAATTACTTAATTTTCTCTTCTTACACATCTTGTTGAAAAAAGTAATTGTTCCGGGAACAATACCATAACTGTTTCCAAGAAATCAATGTATTCTATATACGAAATGCGTGAACTGATGAAAGGAAATTCTTCGCATAAAATTGTGGAAAAGCACCGTAAGATAATTTAATGTGTGTAATACTCATTTTGTACAAATTCGTAGTGGTTAATTATTCCGAGTAATTCATACATGGAGTTGTGTGTTATCTTTTTTATCGTCAGTTAATTTAATTTTTCATACATATACAGAGAGGATAAAAACATATCTTCAACTCAAGTGAATAAGCTATGCAATAAAAATAATAATCTAATTATTTTTTCTTTGATGATTATCCATTATAATCCAATGAATGTTTAATTGTGGCAAGGTCGCATATTGAAATCAGATCACATATGACGACATTTAACTTTTTAAAACTACACTGAAAAAAATTTATTAAATCTTATTACATATTTCTTGGAATAGTACTAAGTAAATATTTTCTTACATTAAATGAATAATTACTCAATAAAAAAAGGTAGTTAAATCAAATTAATGGTTTTTGTATCAAATAAATATATGTTTATATTCAGTAAATATTTATTAAAATTTGATATTTTTTTCAGTGTATTATTTTATTTTTAAATATTTAATAAGTACTACTCTAATGAGGATTGTAAATGTCTTTTAAGTTTACATATTTATATACAGAATGTCAGTAACTCTAATACAAAGCAATATTTCAGTGAATACACAGAAGTGCCTAAGAAATAAATTGTTTGGTTCGAAAGTTCACATATTATGGAAATCATTTTTTCTCAGTACCCACATCTCAAAAAAGTCTCCATCTATCCACATCCGAGTATTTGTAACCCAGCGTTTTCTTTTTCTTCTATCTCAGATTGTAGTACATCGATTTTAACTAATTTTTTTGTAATCTATTGTTTGAAGATTGTAAAAAAGAATTTTTGAAAATCTAAAATGTCGTAGCACAAAAGATATTGCAATAAAAAGGATTGGAAAAAAACGTCTGAAGTATATGAAGTAAGAAAATCGGAGGAGGGGAGGGATTACGCTTTGTGGATACTGAGAGTTAAAGTTACATTTTTAGAGATTTTTCAATATTATCGATTATATTTTTCAATATTATCGATTATATTTTTTTAAATAGAACTACGTATTCCTATTATTATATAGCGTATTAATTAAAGTCGAGATGAATCCATAATGACCTATAATACAATGACTTTCACGTGATCTATGAAAATGTGAATATGAAAAATTTTGGAGAATGGATGCGAATAATGAAATAAATATAATAGAAAGATTAGTAAAGGAAAATTTATTTATTGTAGTAGATGTTCAAAATTATTTCCATTGACTTATAAACATTTGTTAATTCGATTCTGAAAAGAGCATTGATGCAAAATATGCATCGCATATTTGCGAGTATTTGGAGTGTTACAGCACAAACTTGTCATCATGTTGTAGGTTTCATTGAAAAAATTTTCTTTTTTATAAAACTTCATTGAAAGAAATCTAGAAGATTAATATCAGAAGAATGTGGCGACCAAGAAGTTAGACTTCTTCTTCCTATCCATTTGTTTGGATATAAAATATATCGCATTGCGAGAAGAACAAATGTGGCAGTGCACCGTCTTGTTGCAACCGTCTCACATAACTAAAAACAGAAAAACTAGTAAGAAGAGGAGAATATCTTCTAATTATGATAATTTATGGGGCTTTATCAAAGAGAAAGTTTTTTCGACAAGTGATAAAATGAAAGAAAGAATTCGACAAGCTCTCGTGCTGCTGTGATACCCTAAATACTCACAAATGTGAGACGCTTCCATTATCGAATTAACAAATGTTTAGAAGTCAATGGAAATAATTTTGAACATCTTATTTTATTATCTATTTATTTTATTTATTTTATTGCATCCATTCTTTAAAATTTCTGAATTTTTTCGTACTTTTTTCGTACTCAAAGTTACGTAAAGATTGTATTATAGGTGATTAAATTCATCTCGATCTCTTAGCTATTACGCTATAATAATAGAAATATATAGTCCTATTTAAAAAAATATCGATAATCTTGAAATTTTAAAAAATATATAATCTTGAGAAAAAAAATGATTTCCATCATAATGTGTCCCTTCAAACTAAACAATTTACTCAAGCATTTTTGCATATCATTAATGTAACAGAGATATTATTTTATAACAGAATTACTGAGACACTCTATATACTTTAGTTGATTTAAAAATAGATTTAAAAATAGTTTAGAGTTTAAATCTGAAAGAATCGGGAATGGAAACTTGATGTTATATGATGACATGGAGCACAAGATGTGTGCTGTATGTGTGTGTATACGTGTAATATACACATGTGCATATACACGACACAATCGTGTCCGGTGCATGCGTGTACCCGTCCCTGAGTGCACACGTCGCTACAAAGTGTTACGTTTGTTATATGGCGGTCGCGGTATGTAGGTCAGGAAGCCGGCGTTACTAACAAGTGACTCGATTCGAGGTAACTCGTGAAGCGACACACCGCTAGCTTTCGTCGCGCCGAATTTCCAACTTCTACCAAATCTGACCTCGCTACTTTTCAATCCAATACTTTGTACGATCGCGCTTCGTAAAGATGACCGCGGAGATAATGCTTCACACTCAGTTCCGTGACCGGCACAAAGTAGCTCGAATCAACTCAGTCGAGAATCACACGGTTAATCCGATACGATCCACATTGCAGCGTGTCGGTCAAGGTGTAATATTGAATAATTCAGCAAAATATTTTGCAAACTATATTTAATATCTCTTAAGTATTGAATAAGATTGTATATAAATAATAATAATAATTTTTTTAAAATATTTTTTAAATATGTAATAATATAATAATTCTTATTTTTTAATTATAATTATATTTAGATTTTTACAAAAATAAATATCACAAGTTCTTGTACAAAAAATATAATTCATAACTCATAACGAGAATCTGTTCTATTAAACATTTGTCTTGGTCTTCAGGGAGACTTCAATGCGTGGTACTAAATGTAACGCGGAGCTCTGAAAGTCTGAATACTTTTTCGCGCGCGTTATGTTTTCTGCATTGAATATGCGGCCAACGTTTTGCTCCTCGTTTTGCTATCGGTCAAGTATCCGCTCTACTGCAAAGTAGAATAAACAAGAGCTAAGATAATCGAGAATCTCGCGTGGCTGCACTTCTGTACAGTGCGTCGTAAAGCAGTCAGCATGAATACAATGCATGTGATCACATATGGCGGCGATACGCGCGCATAGACGATGCTTGGTCGCATGCTTGTGCATTTAATTTCTAATTGAATAATCGATCGTGACCTCTCTTCTTGATCGAGTGGCACAGTATGCGGTAGGCAAACTATGCGTCATTGCAAGAACCCGGTTATGTAGCTTTCGACTTATTCGTTGCTATTCTTTTATGAGAAAAGGATTATGAAAAGAAATATATATATATATATATATATATATATATCTAATATATAAATAACATAAAATATTTTACGCGAATATAAACTAACCATCAACATCGAAAATTTACTTGACATTTTCCCTGTAAAATAATTTGAAAAATCATATAACTATGAATTAGTTCATTTCAATATTTGAAAACAAAAATGATTATAATTTATTTCTTCCATTGATATTGTCAAAAAAAATATCTTCGAATTAAATAAAAGTAATTATTTTAATACGAGTGTATAGTATGTATATATGAGGAATCTTTCTGCAATTTTTCAAAGTTCTTATAATGATACATGCTGGAGCAGGAATGAATCCCATCGTGAAACTTCTATAAAACACTTCTATAAAACGCATGTAGACTATTAAATTTCATGGTTAATCAGCACGCACGAGACGTTCTGCAAAGATAGAATTATGGACGCTTTTCATTGTTAGCATCACGAAGAAACTATAATTAATTCGGACGAGGAAGTGCCGAGGATTAGGCAAGCGGGTTTAGGGTGACGCGGTTGGGTGAATGCCTTCTTATATTAATCTTTTCTATTTAAACGCACAAAATCTAGATTCTTTCTTACTTCCATAAAAACAAGATATATCTAAACAAAAAATTATGGGTAATTGTTTTATATGTATATAAAATTTGAAAATATAATTTTTTAAGGATAAAGTTAAAAATAAAAAAGTAAAGAATAAAATTTCAGTAAATACTTTATATAAATTTTACAAACATTTTAATTGCATATGGAGATTGCTAATTCTGTTGCAGATATATATATTTTATGAAGATTATCTCTCTTCCGCGATTTAATTGGCCGTGTTACGAAAAAAAAAACACATAACAAATTACGACCCCACTTGTGTTTTTCGCAAAATTATACACATATTGTTCTCAATCGTTGCTACAAATTGCCGTAGAATTTCCACGAGTTTTCACAATTGCGTGCACTCTTGCAGGAACTCTGCATATGTTATTTCCTACAAGATACCTTGTTTCCATTTCTACGGTCCCATGTCGAGCGACGCACTTCGCTCTGTGAAACTATAATTATATCCCGTATGACATTGTATGCTGATAATTATCAATTATCGTGCAGAATAGAAACGTCGAGAATTATGCTCGGGGAGATTTATTACCCGTAATCCTTAAAATTAACTTTGACGTAAAGTTATAACAACGTGGATTAGATGTTTTCGACATTTTACCGTAAGGATAACACATTACGTGATATACGTAAACTGTAAGCTGTGTATAATATTTTGTCATTGTTTGTTGCAACATTACTAGCACTTTCACTTAATCTTCATTAATATACTTGTATAATTACATAGTCAAATCTAATTGATTAGATATATTCTAATATATATTGACATATATCAATTATATTTAATTGCTTCTTGATAAACGATTTAGTTCATTAAATATGAGAATCAATAATATTACAAATTCAAATATAAAAGTTATAGAAATATGTTTTTCAAATTAGAATATTTTTAAATAAAATACATGCAGCCTTCCAAATATCGTTTACAAATTACATGTGTTTCTCTTCTTCTCCTGTATCTACAGCAGAAGATATTTTACCTGCTGCAGCACTTTGCATTTTTCCAGATTTATTTTAGTCTGCACATTTCTTTTTTATAAAAAAGATGTAATCCTACTATCCTGAAGGATCATATTTTCGTTGTTTGGTGCCGTGTTGGCTTTCAGGTTGGCCTGAATACCGGACGAGAGGCGCGTAAGTAGAAGGGGGGAATGAATAGTCAGTCAGTCGCACAGGCCTCGTTCCTGATGGCAACCGGCACAGCGGTCGTTACCTGCCGAGGTAGTGGTAGCAGGGAATGGCAGGTGGGGGAGCAGAATACCTGGATGACTTCCTGCCAAGGAACAGGCGTTTCAGTCCTCAAGTAAGAACGTCTGACGGCGGTTACAGTGGTCTGCGAGAGAAACCGTCCACGAGTTTTACCAATGGACGCACGAGCACCATTACATTAATCCCGTTCGAAGATACCCGGAAGAGTACAGATTTTCGCACGTCTTTATTCGATTCTTTACTCATTTCCGTGTTTCGAACAGTCGATTGCGTTCAGTGCTTGAAAAAAAACTGAAGAGAGGGTCGCACTCTGAAATAATGTTTCGTCTGAGGTGCAATCGGTGAACTTTTCTAACGGAGTGCGCTTGTTGCGTATTGATTATTTATTGTTCCAAATCGGAGTAATACCGGAACAATTTCTTTGACAGTTTTTGCGGAACGAAAGAGCGTTCAAAGTCGGAAGGTTCATGTTCGCGTTCATCAACAAAATGGAATGCAGAATGCTGTGTTTCCTTTTCATCATTCTAGCCGCCAAAGGTACATGAATTCTTTTTAATATTAATTCGTATCAGTTAATAATATAAATATGTATTCATTAATTTATGTAAAAAATTGCTAAATTATACTAGGAAGCATATTTATGAGCAATTGGAATAATGTGATTTTCAAAGATATTTAAATAAAAATATTCTTAAATTATGATAAATATTACAATAACTAAAAGTTAAAACACGTATTTGTGTATAACTTTTATATTTAAATTTGTAATGTTACTAATGCTCGCGTTTAATGAATTCGTTCGTTACTACAATTTAGTTGTAAACATGTCACTGCAAAAAGATATTTTTTGTTGTATTCATTTCAATTAAATATAAATATATAAATCGATATATGTACATTGGTATGTATATCTAATTAGATTTGACAGATTTAACGGATTCGTAATTATTTACACATGTATATATATAATTTTAGCTTCTTAAAAATAATAGCTGAAGGGTAAAGAATTGATTGAAAATATTTTTTAACATAAAGATATAATAAAATAATATTTTTAAAATACTCTTTTAAATAATAATTGTTATTTAAGCAATATATATTATAGCAATATATAGCAATAGATAGGAAAGATGAATTATTGAATTAATAGATAAATTCCGCTTTTGAATTTACATGTCTCTTTAAAGAACTATAAATTATATGTTTTTTATTATTATTATTTATATTATAAGATAGAAAGCTTTTCTATTTCTCGCGATAATATTTATATTTTTGAATAACATATGTTAAATATTTGAAGATCATGTTTGTTTTCACAAACAGTCATGTTTATGTAATTTGTAAGCATGTTACTGCAAAAAGATATTTCTTTTGTACTGTATTCATTTTAATTAAAAACGGAACAGTTCTACTTTACTCTATATACAGGTAAACAAAAAACTTATATATTATAGTGCGATT
>NW_012130085.1:749108-753719 GCF_000143395.1 Atta cephalotes
GTGTAACGCTTCGTTATGAATTTTTTCATAAAATGTAATTGGATAGCTTTTTAGAAATCCTTAATATAGTAGATAAGCATTTCGCAAAGATGGATTAATCTCCCGTGGAAAATATAATGGCTCATTAACGCTCTAAGGAAATTACAATAATCATTACCCCTGCACTTGTCGCTTTCTAAACGCCAAGATATTTAATGAGTCGACTGATTATGAGACAATGCTTATAGTTCGTAATGACATTCTCTACTTTACGTTCCATTGAAACATTTTATTTTGCGGAACCGACAACGAAACAATCGCTAATCAAGCACGTGTATACAATATGACGTTATAAAGTAATCTATACGTTATAGATTAATTATACGATCTTGTAAATAATGTAAATATTCATGTCAACGTTAAAATTCTATTTCAGTTAATTCATGCGAATTATGACGTTGACAGAATACAGATATTAAAAAAGCAATAATAACTTAATCCCTTGAATTAAATAACATTTTGTTATTTTTAACTTTTATGTGTTATCACACTGGGTATAGTCAATGCGATGTTGCAAACGCTGAAGCATTTTTTAACTGGTCAGTTTGTAAAATTCTTTCTTCTAATTGGTCCATCAAATGCTTCAAAGCAACATATGTGAAATTGACACCTTATCTTTTCTTTTTCATCACAAGTTTTGATAAGAGTTTCATTGGCACCGCAAGTTTTACAGTTTCTAATAAGTTTTATAAATAGTTCCGTTGATTTAGCTAAAAAAAATAACATTTGAAAATTTGCGGTGCTAACTTCCCGTGGTAGGTTCGAAAAAATCAATTGAAAACTATGAAATATTATAGTTCTCGGAGAGAGTTCTACAGTTCCTGATAGGTTTTAATAATAGTTTCGGTCTCTAAGTTATTTTAAATAATAATTAAACCCGCGCGCTGATACCGCACCACAAGAATAAAATACCTTTTCACAGCCAGTTTCAGCCGATTTGTTGGCATTTTCCTATAGTTTCTACAATAGTTCCGACGATTTGTATAGATATTCGATCGGAGTTCTTTAAATACTTTCTAATAATAATTAAATTTGTGAATTGGCACCGCACCACAAGAGTAAAGTATCTCTTAAGAAGGTTGTAAGGATACATAAAACACATATCAATTAATATTTTACGCTTTAAACAAACTACACATATGTGAGTTGTGTTGATAATATTGTTTTTATTGAGCAATACATTTTTATAGATTATTTATATTATTTGTTATTAGTTTTATTATTATGAGCAGAAATTTTAAAAATCTAAATTTTTTTATATAAATGTTTCAAGTATTAAAAATGATTTATGCAAGTTTCATTAAGATTCACCAATTATTTTATAACAAATAAATATTTTGTTTATTTACTAAACAATTAATGTCTTCATTTTAATGTAACTTTGCATAAATTTTTTTGTATGTATAAAATACTTATATAAAAAAATTGAGATTTTTATCTTTATATAATACATTTTCATATATTTCTATTAGAGAAGAAATTTAAAAAATACTTTTTATTGAAATAACTTTTAATCCAGATGGATTAACTGTCTCTAATTTTTTTGTATTATTTTTAAAGACAATTTAGAATAATCTGCAATTTTCTCAAATAATTCTTAATATATTGCATATTTGCCTTACAACTTACTTAAAAGCCAGTCCAATTGATTTTTCAGCGTTTTCCATTAATTTGAACGCTTCTATAAGTAATATAAGGATATTAACTGATTGTATGTAAGGGAAGCGGCAACTGCGGTCAAACTTAGAGAAAGTATTCTTTTACAATTTTTAAGTACAAGTTCTTTTAATATGTTAATGAGCATCGGTTACTTTCGTATTTGCAACACAATCAAACTGAAAAATAATAATTTTACAAATTAAATTTTTTTGTCAACTTTATGGTACTAGCATTTTAAATTTTAATTAGCATTTTAAATTGTAAAAAAATTATTGCGAATTTAAAGAAAATATACGTAAAATAATATGATAAAAATTGCATATTCATTATTTCGGCATATGAATACATACGTTTTTCGAATGTGTATATCGATTTGTTAAAATTTATATTTGTACACCATTTGAAATTAAAAGAAAATTAAGGGAAAATTAACGTGTTGAATTGTCGAAAGAGTCATGTAATATTACATATGTTTAGTATGCTTATGTTACATTTCTAAAATATATGAAATCTAATAAAAGTAAAATGTAAAGTAAAAATAAGTATTTAAAGAGCAGAACTTTGAACGAAATCTATAAAAATCGTCGAAACTATTGTAGAACTATAGGAAAATGTCAACAAGTCGGCTGAAACTTGCTGGCCGTAAAACGGTACTTTTCTCTTGTGCGGTGTCAGCGCGCGGATTTAATTATTATTTAAAATAATATAGAGAAAATAAAATAGAGACTTAGAGAGCAGAATTATTGTTAAAACCTATCAGGAAATGTAGAAGTAGTAGTTCTCTTCGAGAACTATAAAATTTCATAGTTCATAGTTTTCAACTGATTTTTTTCGAGTCTTGCGGTGCCACGGGAAAATTAGCACCGCAAATTTTTAAGTGTTATTTTTTTAGCTAAATCAATGGAACTTATAAAACTAATCAGGAACTACAGAATTATTGCGGATGCCAATGAAACTCTTATCAAAACTTGCGGTGCCAAAAGATGTGGTGCTAACTTCACACACGTTTCAAAGCATTTGTGCATTTGTAGCGAGACTTTGACTACAGCCACTATAAATTAATCGCTTTCTGTGATTTATTTTAAAATAAATAAGATTAACATCCTTTTTAATATACGTACTTAATATATAATAAATCAAAATTTGTGTTAATATATTTTTTTAAATATATTAACAATATTTTTTTGAATTGTTTAACTTCATCGTTTTAATTAATTCAGCGACATTTAACGAATTGAAAAAGTTATTTTACAACTTATAAGTTACTTTTTATTATAAAAATTGAGTACAGTAAGTTCATTATTTTATTTTCTATATTATATTTTATCATTGCTCCAATTTTTGTATTACTTTTTGTACTTAATTTCTATGACAAACACAATAAGTACTTAATTTCTATGACAAACACTAAAAACTAACTTAAAAAGCAATTTTCCCAACCTTGGTAGGGAAACTGAGTAAGAGCAATAGCGATTTATAGAAATAATTCAAAATAAACTAGGTATAATTTAACGTTATGAATTTAATAATATACAAAAGCTTTTCATAAAATAAAAATGGATTTTATAAAATAGAAAAATTTGTCTACTTCTTAAAATAATAATTTTATTTACATCAATGGTAGAAAAAAAATATTTGTAATATTTGCAAATTGAATGTTAAATAAGTGATTGCATTTCTCAGAGGTTTAATGTAATGAGTATAAATTTTTCTATTATAACTGATAGAGTTATCACATGTGCAATTCAATTCGGGGTCAAGATCATCCCACGCTCGCGGCGTTATTGAACTTAACAATAGATTACCGAAGCACTCATTTACATATACAATTTGTAGACGAGAAGTATCTGAAAATAAGTGAAGTTTGCTCGCTAATTAGCGCATGATGTATGTAATGCGTGCGCATCGTAGTTTACATGTATTTCATGAAAGCATACACACCAATTCTTCTTTAACTGATCTAAAATTTCACTTAGAGTTAGTATCCATGACGACAAACTAGATTTACGTTTAATGATCATTTAAATGATAACATGATCGATAACCAGTAAAGTGTCTCCGATTTAATTAATGATAATTAGCGAAAAATAATTTTATAAATAATCTGATTATTCTGTAGAAATTCTCTTAACTTAATATTGTGTTGCGATTATCTTATGAGATAGTCCGTCCATAGATTCAATTTCTATTTCCCGTCCGGTTAAGCGAAATACTTCTTCAACGTCGTGTTAACTGCAAGACCATCGCTACGCTCGTCTGGAGAGGCACGTGCTCGTAGTTGCAGGTATAAACGCGCATCTCGTAAATGAGATGTGGCGTACTCACGCAGCACGCGTTCTCATCTCCATCTTGCACGCAGGTAATCGACTTTCCACGATCCTCGGTTTTTCCACGATGTGGAAAGTGGCCAGCGAACGGTTTTACCGCGGCAATAACGCGTGAGAAATTTGCAAAGATTCGCAGCCCTACTACCACTCGGACGCAGAATGCTGTCGTGAAGAAAGTTATTTACCTATTTATAAACTCATCGCACCGCAGAATTTTTATAATTTATAGCGCTGAATATATTAAATTTCACAGGACGTATTGTTTTTTCTTTTAATATCTCTCTATACTTTAGCAACAATAAATTCTGCCAGATATACTTTTTTACCAATTTTAATTTATAATTAATCTGATAACGGTAATTGTTATAATTCTTTAGTAATTGATTTGACAATTTGATACAACCGATTTATTAAATCTAAGAAATACATGTAGTTCATACTTTTATAATGTTATTAAAGCCACAACATAATGATTTTTGCATAACGCGTAGTGCATAATAGAATCACACACACACACACACACACACACACACACACACACACACACACACACACACACACACACACACACACACACACACACACA
>NW_012130085.1:754280-756298 GCF_000143395.1 Atta cephalotes
ACACACACACACACACACACACACACACACACACACACACACAACACACACACACACACACACACACACACACACACACACACACAAAACCAATCAGAATCCTTTCTTTCCTTCCTTTTCGTGGAAAAGAGAAATTTTGATTGGTTGATTCTCTTATGCACTATGCGTTTATACGTTATGTAAAAGTCTAGTGCTGCAGTCTTAATTTACTTATAAGTCTTTATTCTTTTTTGGTACAAAATTCTTGCGATTATCTTATAGTGAGCAATTAAAACAAAAGAAATTGAACACGCGAAGAAAATGAAGATTGTCCTATCGTTTCTTTATTTACATTTTACTGTAACATGTACGATCTACTTCCGTAGGTTAATGACCGAGATTGTGTCGCGGTAAAGTGGCGGTTACTTGCAATTCCCACGTGTCGCCGTACGTGTCAAACCTTTTTTTTCCGTACACTCTTCAGACACTTCCTCTAACCGCACGTTCTCGACCAGCTGCCTTCTTTCAATTGCCGTTGAGTCATATCCAGTTATTGTCCTCTTGAGTACGTGCCATTTCCTGTTGAAACTATAAAAGATCAATGCTGTAACGTTATCATTAAATCGATCGGTGTCAAGTATCAACTAAGACGCGAGCAGGTTTCATTATTACTCATTGTTTCGTTAAACTCAATCGTTTAACGTTGACAGTATTCGTCATTTAATATTCACATATTCTCGCTTTGCAAAATCTAAATCAATAAGCATGCCGACAACTGATAGATTTTCGCACATGCATTTATTAAAAACTATGATGTATTCATTGTACGATTCAATAATAGACGATGTTATAAGTGTGACGATGTTATAAATGTGACATCAACGATGTTACCAATTGCATCCGACTAACTAATGTTAACACATTAAATCATCAGCGATAGACTTAGATCTGCTGCAAATCTAGAAATGCAGTTTAATTTAAAAATAAACACTTTTAAAAAATTTTAAGTTACTTTAACTAGTTATGTTATGAGTAATTTATTTTATATCAAGTTTTTATTTAAAAAGTTATTAATATAAATTATAAATTTTTAGGGGATTTAATGAATATATTTATGATTAATTAAATAATGATTTATAACAAACTTTACTTAAAGAAAAACTATAAGTTTAAAAAATAAATCCTCCCCCCGTCCTCTAAAGGTTAATTAGAATTTTAGAAATGTTTCAATTATTTTTTTTAACTATTGTTGCTGTCTAATATCGTTTAGAAACAGTATAATCTGCTTTTGACTCTCAGAATTATCGACAGAATTGTTGGTTCTCGTGACAAGTGCATGCACTTCCGTCGTATTATAAAATTAATCGTAGCTCACGTAGGTGGCTCACACGTATCTCACCTTGAAAACAAAAGGTCGGTGCGTTTAATTAGCTCGGCTCAGTACCCAATTTCCCACAATTCCGTGAAATAACGGGAGTAGTACCCAGCAAGAAGGCAGAAAAAAGAAGGCAAGTCCGCCGTACCTTTTCTCTTCTACTTATGCCCTGATTATCTACTTTTCTTGTGGCGTGGGCGAAACCCCGAACGTTAAAAACCACGTGTTGAACTACATACGAACAAAAGCCGATGAGTGCAAGTCAGTAGAATCTGTGAGAAACGAAACTTTGTTGCAATAAAAAGAAAAGTATTTATATAGAGTCGGTGCGAGTAATGAATCTGCTTATATTTTGCGTTCACACTTACAGAAAGAGAAACCTTTGATTATTAATAAATGCATAATGATTACAACCTAAATTTAATATAATGAATTTTATATCTTAAAATATGAAATATTTTATAATCGTATAAGTTAACATAAAATTATTAATTAAAAAATATACAACGTAAATAATACAGCAATTAAATAATTTCGGAAAGAATCTTAATAAAAATTAAATTATATTTGTTTATCAAATAAAATTGATTTCTTTCATCATAATCCTACGTTATACACACACACACACACACACACACACACACACACACACACACACACACAC
>NW_012130085.1:757074-762730 GCF_000143395.1 Atta cephalotes
ACACACACACACACACACACACACACACACACACACACACACACACATATATATATATTGTACATATATTTTTAATATAATGAATTTTTATTTTAAGAATTTTGCATTAGAAAATAATTATCCAAATTTGTGTAATCTATATATTTACACAGTATTTAGATCCAAATATAATCATAATGCTGGAGCATAAAAATGTTTCAACCTCACATACTTTGAAAGGATTGTAATCGCAAGCTATCACTTTTGTCATATAGTCAATTATTGTCATCAAGTATAGACTTTTACACACAAATAACAAAATTTGAAAGTAATACTGGTAATTACTAAATGTATTTGTCACGGTAGCAAAGTAAAATGATAGATACAATACTACAATCACTTCATTTTAAGAATAACGGTGAAGTAGCGGTGACCTGATATTTACACCAGAATAACTTTTATCCTTTCCATGCAATTCCGACGCGTTGTCTCCATTCTATTGTCCTACATAAACTCATTTACTCAAGGCACGTGCTATTTACTATTGTATTTCAAATGATTTATTCAAACGTCCAAAAGATTTTTGTAAGAGGAGAATTATAATAATACAAGAAAGGAATATGATTACATATACGCAGAATTTTATAACTATTAATTATAAATTCTATTATCTTCACGATTTTTTACCATTTCTCGCAATTCTAATAACACTTTGCCCGCAATAATTCGTAGCTTAGTAATCCATTTTTCTACATCGTAAGATATGGCTGGTTGTCGGTCTCTAATCAATTTGCTATCCATGTGGCTGCATACGTTGATGGCGATCATATATAAATGCCGGTAGGATGAAGTATTTTTCAAATCAAGCAAACCTCGGCTTCAAGTTCTGCCCCGGTTTACGACTTAACAATTACGATGATGCCAGCAGCAACCTACATTAGACGGATATAACGAACAGTTACTGTTTGCAACGTTTATTTCGATAACACGACCAACGGTTTCCGTGGACGATCTAATCTATAATTTAGACTTTTATTTACAGTTAATGCGTTAAAAAAATTATGTTATATAACTGATGTAACAGAATTCGTAACAAAACATTCTTTGACGTATTTTCTCACAATCTCTCGCTTTCAATAACAATAAAATTAGATTTAATCGAATTTGGATTGAGTTGCTTGTTGATATTATAAAAATGCGAATAATTTTTTGTTTAAAAATTAAACAATTTTTTAATATATTTTTTTATTATTTTAATATATTTTTTTAATTATTTTAATTATAATTAGATAATTAGATTCAGAATTAAAAATTATTTCACTGGCAATTACATTCATGATTTTTATTAAGAAATCACTGTTACTGAAGCGAATAGATCGTAAAGTGGTTCTTCTTATAGGTTATAAATCTGCTATGTGGTTACTGCGAGCTTTGTTTTTCGTGGCGCGTGCATGTAATGCATCCTGCATTCTCTGCAAGAGTATGAACATGTAACGTGCGTATCGCAACACGAGGCAGATAATGTAGCACCTGCTTCGCGCGTGCCTTACATTGCCACGATCTTTATCGATCGGTTTCCTCTTTTTTTCGAAGAAGACGATGCACTCTATACAGTGAAATCAACGTAGGAAACTCGGTATTGCGAAGTAAGAAATTTATGGTGTAATGTGAGAATAGAAATTAATAGACATAAATTTAAAGATAACAACAACGCGAAGTTAACTCAGTTTTTATTGGATTGTAATATCTTTTGTTTTACATTGTAATAAAAATTTAATTGTAATAAAAAATGATTGTAATAAAAAATAATATCTCTGTACTTTTATCATGAATTACTGTAAAAATTTGGATTATGAGGCAGGACCCAAATAAAACTCAAGTCATCATAACGGTATCAAGATCTTCAAAATGATTGACTAAAAATAACTTTTCAATCAATAAATTCATTTTAATATTATTTTGATATTTTGTCTTGCTTGGGCAAAAACATTATTTCAAGAAGAATGCATTCAATATTTTTTACAGAATATATACATAATCTAGTAATTCGTCAATTGTTAATGAAATTATGTTGCCCATATAATATGTTTTAAAAGCATGAGGTGCAATAAGATTTTTAAAAATTAAAATAAGAATTATATAAATCAATTATTTTTGAGACAAAATTTCCTTTTATGATCTCTTTCATTTTTTGTACGTCGATATTTATTATAAGAATTATTAATTAACTAAACAATAAATAAATTCAATCAATAAATAATTACATTAAATATAATATAATATACAATATAATATACATTTTTTATCGTATTGTTTGATTCTGCAGTAACGTTTACAAATAGAAATTTGACACAAAAGTAATATAATAATAAAATTAACGGAGCTCGTGACTACTCCATCTGCTTGTCCATTCTTAACATGGCTAACCGGCTGACCAATCACTCTACGATCGCCTTATTGGCGCATCATATACGCGACTGTGAAAACGATAAATATGTTAATTGAATAGTGCGAACCGTTATGCACTCAACCCACGAAGCATCGATTATGCGTTGTTGGTGGTAGCACCGTTTGCTCATTTTGAAATGCCATCCTTAAATTGCCGAGAACATGTCGACATTAACACGCTAAAACTTCATTCTATTATGAATGACAGGCACTTTTTCTATTATGAAAACACAACTACATAAGCATCTTCTTCAATCAATATTACTATTTTAGATTTTCCTGAGATAGGGTTGGTTGGAAAAATCCATTGGGTAAAAAAGCTATGATAATTCCTAATTTTACCATTCCAGACTTTATTCAATGGAATAAATCGGCAAAAATTATAAAAATTTAATAAAAAATATATTTATTTTATTGCTTTACTTTATGCAAAAATAAATTGTTGCTTCAATTAATAATAAATCATATATTAATTATGAACGAGAGATAGTTTAAAGGAAAACGAAACAAATCAATAGTGATAAAACATCTAATAAAATGTTTCCTTTTTTAATTGAAATTATGTGAAATATATTTTTGAAACATAAATTTTGCATATAAATATTATTAAATTTTATATATTTTATATTATTAAATTTTATATTAATTTTTAGTTTCATAAGAAATTATACCTAATAGCAACAAATTAAAAAATTTGTATTCATGTAGATCTGGTTTACTATTCAATATCTGTGACAAAAACTAATTAATTTATTATTACATCGATTTCTAATCCATTTTTTTTATAAAGGTTTTATTTTATAAAGTTTGAATTGGAAAATACTCCATTGATGCTTAGAATAGTCATATTAGAATATTGAATCAGAATAATAAAATTTTTATTTACTTTATTGCTTTTAATAAAAAAGACCAATTTGTATTTTGCCGAAAAATATCGTTTTGTATCATTGCACTGATGTGGACTTTATCTAAAAAATATGAAATTTTGTCCACTCTGCCCTTAGGTCACTTTAGAGTTTGCAATTTTTCCAAAGGAATGTTCTGGAATTAGATGACTTTTCTATTTTTTACGCTTCTCTGCAATAATATTCTTAAAAATAATAACCAGTAAGCCTAGCTTATAACTCTTAAGTTATTATCATTATATTATGTTACGCAGATATAATAAATAATAAAAAAGCTGCTGAACAACGGTATCGTTATAAGTTTTAGAATATTCAGTGCCTTCCTATTTTTTTCTCTGATAAACTTTGGATAAAATTTATGTATAAGATTTTTATTTTGTCACGGACAAACAAGTTTTGCCAATGTATTCCGAATGTCATTCTAAAAGAATTCATATACATCATAAGTTAATTTGTTCCCAAAATATGAGTATTTTATTTTACAAAGCCCAATAATGAAAATTCTCTAATTTATAATCATATAATAGTCATTTAATTTATTGAAATAGAATCATATTAACATTACAATTACTACACAGACCTTAGTAGAATGTTGTCCTCTTATTCACAGATCCTCTCATTCACATATTATTTAAATTGTTCTCTAATGCTGTGATCCATTATTTCAGTAAATGCATTTGAAATCGAAAATTTATAGTATATATAAATCTTTTTATTATTCGAAATAGACATTGATGAATTCTTTTGCTTAGAATAACTATCTGAACACGTTGGCAAAACCTAATAACCTGAATAAAATCTGAGAGCTGCCAACTATAGAAGCTATTCTTACACGAAATCATTTCCTGAATAGAATGTCATCCTTAAATCGCCGAAAGCACGTTCGAAGCATTAACTCGACAAAGATTTATCATATCGTACATTACATGGGTACATGACGTGCGTTTTTTCCTCACCTTGAAAATACATAATAGAAATACATAATATTTTTCAGCGAAAACCTTGTGTTACAGATATGCCTTAATAATTCTTGAACGTGATGCAGAATTTTTAAATGGTTTTGCATAATAATTTACGATTATTTTCGTGTCTTTGGAAAAATAGTTTAGAAAATTTTATTATAGAAGTTTTATATTTATATATGTACAACTATAGATATCTATATATAATAGAAAGATTTCTTTAAATTTATAAAAATCATTTTAATTTTGCCAAGTTTAGATTATAATGCGATAGATACACTAGAATTTTAATATTTACGACAATTGTCGTGTTGCTTACATTTTTTATCGATAGCGAATTTTACGAGTTGAAATTACTTAAAATCATGAAGGTCCCAAATGTCAAATGAAATATAGTATTGAATAGCTCGTCAAAAAATAATAAAAATTTTGGCTGAATAATCCACATACTATTGCGTTTGATGATATGTATAAATCGTATATATATATTTTTTTATATCAATGATTTTCACTCTCACGCCGCAATGTCCACTTTTGCCAAGCGTGTGCGTTGCACCGGTTTCTACAATTTTGTTGCATCCATCTTATGCTACCATTAGACAACACATCGATGTAAGGTGATTACATCGAGATGCGAGGCGATTTCACTGATTTCGAGACCTGCCTGGATACATCTGACGCTCGAGATTTAAGTTTCACACGCAATCCGTGCGCGGTTCTTACGTAATACTAAAATTGTTTTAAAAAACGTTCAACACTACATTTTAAGAACTGATCTGTGAAATCGGCAATTGAGAGAAAGAAAGAAATTGGAGAAATTGGAGAAAAGAAGTTATTTTAGTTCAGTATTCATAGTTGGTTCTTATCTTTAATATCATCATCTAATATGCTTTGTGATTGGTCTTACCAATCATAAAACATATTAATATCTTAAGATATTGCTTAAGTTGATCTTAAATTAAAAATGAATTATGGATTGGCTTATGCATCAACATAAACATAAATATTTTATTACTCTTGTAAGATACATTCATTATCTATACAATTTTTACATTTTAAGATTATTTTTTTATAAGTCATACTAAAAATTCTTTATTAGAGTGATTTAATAACTTTCTTACAAACGTTTTATGATTGTAATAAATAGATAATAAAGAAGAATACAAATATAAATTAATAGAATGATGAAACTATGATGAAGTTGTTTTTGCTTGTTAAATTTAGATATTTGCAAAAAAAAAGCAAAATTATTCTTGCTTCCTTTATAAATTTTGACTCTTGTCAGAGTTAAGAGAAAAAAAGAGAGAGAGAGAGAGAGAGAGAGAGAGAGAGAGAGGAGGGAGGGGAGGGAGAAGAAGAGAG
>NW_012130085.1:763130-765091 GCF_000143395.1 Atta cephalotes
AGAGAGAGAGGGGAGGGGGAGAGAAAGAGAGAGATGATCTGTGAATATTTCCCATAAGAATTTCTTGTCGGGAGAATGAAATCCATATATTTTATTCGTAAAAAAAGTTTTGTAAACGTGATTTACAGTGCGTTAAATTTTTATTGACGAAAGGAAGAGAATGAACAGCAGACAAAAGAATAAAAAACGACGACGATTGTTATGCAACAGCGAAATTCGTCATGTTGTTAAAGTTTATTTCCCTCAAACATTGCATTTCGGATTAGCACACACCATGCGCGTCTGCATAGCCGATGACTTCCTAGACGATTGCGCGACCGCTGCAGGATGCGACCGCCGCTTGCTTGCGTTATCGCTTCCGTTACGTCGTCTTACCAGCGTTTTACGTCGCTTGTATTCCCGACTTTTTTTTTGTGAAAACTAACAGACAGCAGCTCGATATGTTGCACTCTGCTCCGGGTCGGGATTCACTAGCAGCTGCGTACATGAATGTAAATGACAGGATTACGATAATGGCGGGTTGCCACCGAGACCGAGTATGTATTTCTGCATTTATTTCTGCGTACTCGGTGAAACGTGACGAGATGGAAGGGCGTGTAATCAGGAGTGGCTTCAAGCAGTTTCTGCATCTCCCGACGCAAGGTTCAAGTATGTACTGCTTTCATCATAATCGTTATCCAGTTGAAATTCCAGCCTGTGGAAAGTAGACATATATTGCAAAATTCGTGAAATTCTGGATTAATTTTGTTTAACGGATAAATTCCTAAGATATACCAGCAGATTCTAAAATGTAAAGCGTGTTAAGAATGAAGAATAATTCTGCAATTAAATTAATTTTTAAGAGGCAGAGTAATACTCTGTTATGTAATCTTTATTGGGATATTTAGAGTTAAACTAAAGTTCGAGAATTAACTCCTTTTTTTAATAAACGATTTTATTGCACCGTTATGTTATGGAAATATAAACTTATTCCACTTTGCAACACCTTTCGCAATCACTGACAACGGATGTGTATTTAAACCGAGCCTATGTTTTTCATCCATCGCAGGAAAAAGCGAAATGTAAACACTTAAACGGAGACTAGTTTCCTGTGTTCACTTTTGTTACGTAAGGGATGATACGAATTACATAAATAAGACCCTTTCGTTTTGCACGAGAAAAACGTAAAACGCTCCTATGTTGCTACTCAGTGATTTGAGTATTTTGCTCAGGAAGGTGATGAGACTCCATTGTCCATTGAAATCATCGGCTTGAAAACGGCAGCGGCAATCCGATGAGGCAACGTCCCGCCTTGCATCGTAGCCTGTTGATAGGCTCGGTGCGTGATGATGTGAGGTTGCGTGTCTTCGATACGGCGAAGAGATTGAAAAGCGTGTTCACTTGCGATGCGCTTACGATGGCCGGTCAGAAAACGCGTTGCATTATTCGTGCAATTAGTCATGAGAGATTGAATCGCGCAGCCGAGAGTGTATATCCGTTGTGAAGAGTTAACAGCTCTCGTGAGAATTCGCGCGCGGGCATTTGAAGCAATTTCGTACCGTGAAATGGAAGCGCGCGATTAGACGATCATCGAAGAAAAACGGATGCTATCAAGAAAGAACGTACAATTATAGAAAAATGTGATTGAAACAGCATTCTTTCCTTTCATCATTTGCATTTTGAGAAAACATCCAACAAAATCAGCTACTTAATTTACATTGTAACTTCCGTAGACATGATTGTGAACCGATAATGTACAATTAATCGACATTAGAAAGGAAAACAGGAATGACTACATTAATTAGCACGTCGTTCTGAATAACTATACTATATCATCACTATACGAGGACAAAAGTGAAATCTTTCTACTATAGGAAACTAGATCTCTGTAACACTTGAATTTCCAGTGCACGAAGTGCACGCGTTAATATCTCATTAAGGAATAATATCTATAATGTAAATATAACAAATTTGCGATAAAT
>NW_012130085.1:766125-769968 GCF_000143395.1 Atta cephalotes
TATTTTCCATGTATGTGTATACAACAAGAAAGAAAAGTTTCTCCGAGAATCAATTATGTTTTAATTTGTGAAAGAAAGTTATATTTTAGTTTAAATATAGTACAATTAGTACAAATTAGTCATATCATAAGTAGATCATATTCTCTGTGACACAGTTCTTTATTTTTATTTTTTTTATTTTTAATACTATTATAATTCGTATAAAGTCTATGCTGTATCTTTTTATGATCAGCTTACATCAGCATAAATAAATGTGTCTATTTATTTACACACTCGTCATTATCCGTGAAATACTTGATGATAATCGCAATAAAATAAGAAACATCACATTGCAGGATCCAATGGCGCCGGATGCGGTTATCCAGGTGCACCGGCACATAGTAGCGTGCGTTTCACCATCAGAGATTCCGACGACATCATAGACGAGGAAGATGAACTCCTTAAGGATACCACGTTACCGATAGGCACTAGAGCTACATATTCTTGTGAACGTGGATTCGAGCTTCTGGGACCAGCTAGGAGAGACTGCCAAGCTGAAGGCTCATGGATGCCAGAAGGCGTACCCTTCTGCGGTAAGTATCATCCATTTTTTGATGTATAATATAACTTGTAATTCAAACATATGTAACTCAAACATAATGTTAATTCTTTTGATGAATATTATACAATTAGATATGCGATAGTTTATCGCTAATTGTCATATCTTATCAGAACATTTGATATCCATAAAAAGTAATCCATATAGGAGTAATTCTTGTTTACAATTTTGTAAATTACAAATTGCAATTTAGCTATAATTTAGTTTGATAATATAATTTATAAGAGATAATTTGATGACGCAATATCATAATTAGAGATGTTTTATGGCAAATGTTATTAGCTCTTATACAAAAAGTTTCAAACATAATTCTTTTTTTTATTTTGATCTTTTTTGGATTTTAAAGTGATCTAATAAATTTTCTGATTTGATAAATTTTCAGTTTTTATAAATGATTTTTAATTAAAAAGTCTATTTAAACACATTATTAAAGTAAAAAGAATTGTATTTTGAAAATAAGTAAGTTTAGTTTATCAAATAATCGATCATTCATTTTTAATTGTCTAATGCATAGTCCGGAAACTGTTACTTCCTCAATGTTTTCATGAAGTTGAAATCGAGTTCAAGCTGAATAGAGAGTAGGGAAATGAATAAATCTGGAGACACTCCGCGTAGATTAGAACGTCTTTATACAGAATAGTCCGCCTTTCTATTATAATTCGACACGAGCGGCCAATGACGTTCGACTGTATTTGCGTCCGCTGTTTCGGGAAGACAAGTGACCCGATTCCACTTGTCCTTGACCGAGCAGGTCATCCGACAACGACTATTGGTACAAGCATGAAGCAGTGCCATGCCGGGAACGCGCCGGTGGGGGCAGTACACCGTTAACTCTGAACCTGTTACCACTTAAGAATACCTGCAGCCTTTCCAACCTTACGCGCATTCCTTAAACAGAGACCTGCCAGACTTTTTGTTATCCTTGGACTGAGTTGAGCGAATTTACCCTATTCTTCTTGCGACACTGGAAACACTTCCGCATTTACTTCCCGACATTTTCGTTATGTCGTTTCAATAGCATATTATATTATATATTATTAGCATATTATATATTATTTATTTTAACTATAAGTGTATCTTTATTTTATTTTGGAATAAGATAAAGAAAATTCTTGGTTTATCTTGCGTGAGATGGAATATTAATTTTCTTCTAATAATGTCTATAGAACTCAAGACAGCTCATTAGCAAGTCATTTACTTCACGAAATATCTTACGTGCCTTCTTATACATAAAGCATAAGCATATATTTATGCTTGCATTTCTTACTAGCAAAAGATCTGACCGGTAATGGTAAATAATAATCTTTTCGTATATTCCATGCATATGTTACAGAAATTACTTATCGGTGAAATGCGTTTTCTAACTTTGCGTTCGATCTCAGGAATGAGGTGATTCTCCTTCCATTATTTCTCTACTGAAATAACATATGTAATCATTTAAATAATTAAAACAAGTTTTAATTATTTAAATGATTACATATGAATTATTCATTGCTTTCAAAAAATAAATGTTTCTGACTTTATAAACAAGTTTTAATTATTTAAAATTAAAAATTATTTAAAATTAACACTTATGCTTTATACATAATTATTATTATAAATATTTATTAACAAAGAACATTTTAAATAAAAAATAGTTTGTGAACTAGATTAAGATTTCTCGCACGTTTTTACTGTGATATAAATTAATATTAAATCTGTTTTTTTAATCTGTTTTTTAAGAAAATTTGAATTTTACCTTTTACTAATACATTAATTAACTACAATTTTAATTTATCTTTTCATCTTCAGAAAAACTAGAACCAGAATTACAGAAAAAGTACAGTAAACCGTGAATTGACCCATTTTTTATTTTAGTCGTGCAATTAACTAATGATTGACTGAAATGTGCTCCGGAAGTGCATAACGTCGCTCTTCCTTTTAGTGATAAAATTCTTACATGTGTTCTCATGCAAAACGTATCAAAGTGAAAGAGCATGGCTCGGAGAGAATCGCTTCTGATGAGATCTCACGGCCATGCTCTGCGAATTCAACGACAGACTGGACAGGATCACGAAAAATGGCGCCGTGTTGTAGGCGGAAGTGGGTCGCGTGGATTACGAGTACACGATGTCGACACGCCCCGATGATTGCAAGGACTGTCTCTTTGTGGCATGAACCAAGCAGAACGCAAGAAAGAAAGAATGAAAAGAGAAATGCACTGTCAGGTGCCGACAAATCTCTAATAATGAATAACAATATAAATTATATAAATTATGACATAAGTAATTTACATTTAATTACTTATTCTTTCATTTATTTTACAAACATTCCACATAAATTTCATTACGTTCTCCTTTTCCTGATTGAGTCACAAGTAGGTCTGATTAAACGTTAACAATGCTCTGACATTTTCATCTGTCAATGAATATATAATAATTTTGTATGCTGTGCAAAATATCAATAACACAGTTCCACAATATATCACTTTGTTTACTCGTTTCAAATTATTTAAATTTTAATTTATTTAAAATCCCGATTACGCAAATACTGACAACATGAGCAAAGTTTTAAGATACGTGCTATGATACTTCAGAGAAAATTTAGCGTTAGCGAACTGTGTAATTGATCCTGCAATATATTGAAATAATATTAGGTATTTTGCTTCCGCCGTTTTCCTATAGATGGCTTTAGCGGTAAGTGGTGGTCGAAATAAATAGATCATAGACGTCATACAATAAACTTGGGCATCTGTTAACATAATCCCATAGAAACATTAGTCGATTTATGTCTGTATCATAAAGTTATTCTCGATTGAAAATGTCAGATTACGAGCCAAATTTTCGTCATTTGCGGGAGATTTTATTTTTTGCTTCAATATGAAGAAATCTACGGCTGAGGCTCATCGAATGCTCTCAAATACTTATGATGAGGCCGCTATTAGTGAAAGAACGTATCGTGAGTGGTTTTAACACTTCAAGAACGGTGATTTTGACGTCCAAGGTCATGCTCTGTATTTGGTGGGACCAGTTCGGCGTAGTGTATTATGAACTGTTAAAACCGACTGAAACAATCACAGGCAATCGGTATCGAACGCAATTGATGCGTTTGAGCCGAGCATTGAAAGACAAACGGTCGCAATACAACGAGAGACACGATAAAGTGATTTTGCAGCATGACAATGCTCGACCCCATGTTGCGAAAGTGGTCAAGACATACTTGGAAACGTTGAAATAGAAAATCCTACCTCACCCGCCGTATTCTCC
>NW_012130085.1:769988-787708 GCF_000143395.1 Atta cephalotes
AAAAATGGGAGAAAGTAGTGGCCAGCGATGGACAATACTTTGAATCATAAATGTATAACCAGTTTTTTACAATAAAGCCTCGAATTTCGGAAAAAAAACGGTGGAAGCAAAGTTGTACACCTAATAAGGTAAGTTCCTATATCAAATCGACGTTCTATTTTATAAGTGAGAAACTATAATTAATACAACTTAATCTCTAATAATTAATCTCTGATGATAATAAACTTTTTAATCGATCATAAAGTATGAGAGTCATACCAGTTCATCAATTATATCAATGCATATTTATTGTCATTAAAAATAAATCATTAGAAAAGCATTACTAGATATAATCGGCCTGATAAAACAGCTGATGGAGATTAACTGCAACCATCGATAATGACGATGCAAAGTTTTTGTTAATGCGCGACATCTAAACATATCTAAATGGCATATCTTACTGGAACAGAAGATATAGGTCACGATTCTTGACTCAACCGATTAGAGGAAAAAAAGGGACAAGAGTGAATGAAATTGCAATAATCAGAAAAGTGGAACATTATCTCTAAAATTATTTTCAAATTTCACGGTCTGCATATAAAAATTGTTAACGACTTCTTAACTCGAATGTTTTCAAGCTCTCAACTTTATTCTTGAGTGATAATGTTGCTAATTATTCTCAGTAAATTTTAGCACTTAAATATGTTATTAATATCGATCTTTCTATATTATTCATTCTTTTTTAAACTTTATGTTTATTTAAAACGATTTAAGTATATCAAAATGTTATCTGTTTTTTTTAATTAAATAGATGCTTTAAAGAGAAAGACAGAAAAAGTAATATAAATTAAATGATATTTCTGTCCAATTACATGCGTCCATTTCTCGCGTCTAGAAATCTCTTGATTATGATAACATGTTGCAAATATTTAATGGATATTCTTAAATATCAGTATATATTTTGTGTATTTTGTTATATTTATTTTATATATATATACGTATCGAATTTTTTTTTTAGACAAAAAATAATTTTATTAAAAAACTTTATTTAAAAAATTTATATTTAAAAACTTTATTTAAAAAATTTATATTTATCTATAATAATTTTTATACAAATAATTTTTATGTAAATCTTAATTGTAAAAACCGTTAGAATATCCAAGAATTTCTGTTAGATATCTCTGTTAAATGATAGTGGAGGTTCGGTAGTTCAGTAGAGCAGAATTTGACGTATTCCTCTGCGATAGTTCCTCTTTATACCTATTTCCCGAGGCAAGAGGAAATACCGCGTAGATTGATGACGTTGTAATGGCATTTCTTGTACGGGGCAATAACCGTCGTACATTCGCGGGGGTTTCTTCGTCATTATTTCGATGATCGAAGCAAGAGTGTGTTTGCACAAAATTACTCGACTGCCCATCCAAGACGGTCGCAACAATTTCTCGTGATCCGCCGACCGCGAGAGCAAGTTGCCACTTGCGCAACTGTGCGTGAACTTGACTTTTCGAACGTACCTCTAGTTTGCCTTTTATATTATATAGTAAGATGCTATTTCCGTAAAGAATCCATTTGCGACCGAACTTCCGAGATTAATGAACGTTATAAAGGGGAAACATACGAAAGGCTTCAACAAAATTTACTTAAACTTAAAAAGAATGTGTAAAATCTAAAAGTAGATTCAATATTAAATACATTAATATTATCCAATAAATTTAAATATTATTTATTAATGTCTTTTACAATTTAAAAATTTACTTCTGCGGATTTTAAAATGGAGCGATATTTAATTTTCGTTATATAAACAGGTCTGTGTGTTTTATCTGTCTACTTCCTTTTAAACAAACTTGATTTTAACGTTTTATCTAATATTTCCATTTTTCGAAAATATTCCGAAAAATATTGGAGTATTCTATTGATATAATGTTTTCATAAAAAGTTCTAGAGATTTACATGAACTATATTTGAAAATGTTTCAGCTAGAGAAATTATAGTATTATAAGTATAGTAAAAAAAAAATAGAATTGCATTTACCATCCGATAAATGGCATAATAAAACTTCAAGTCAGACATAAAATCAACATTTGTCTATTTTCTGTTTTTTCGAACTTAAGAATGCACAAGTACTTCGTGTTTTATGAAAGTGAGAAGTTGTACTTTCTTTTTCAGTACTCAATAAAGAATTTTCTTAATCGCGTCACGATATAATTTAATTGATTCAAGTTAAAATAATGCTTATTATTATAATAATAAAAGCATTCGATGGATTTAACAATTTTATGGACAAATTGTTTTTTGATCGTTAATCTCTTTGCATCATCGATATTCTCGTCATGATAGAAATATCACAAACAAGGATATAAGAGCGATTAATATGTCGATGTGGTATAATATTACCTTGCCTTAATGATCGAACTATAAAAATCTCATGTGGATGAAGCCTTGCAATGAAAAATAATAGAATAGTCGTACAAGAATAACGTAAGCAATAATAATTGATTTCAGGGACATGCTATATGCTATTTTACAATATTATCTATAAAAGAAAATAGTCATTCGTGATTTAAAATCTTACCATATTATATATAATACAACTTTCAGTTATTAAAACTTTACATTATTTTTCCTTTCAACAAAATATTTTAGGAATTAAATAAATACTTTTTGTCTCTGTAAATAATTTTTAATCTTGATTTTAAGTAATATTTTGTTCTATATTATTTTAATTTTTCTCTTGGCTTAATTTTAATTCTTTTTGTAATACTTTACATAGTTTTCAATTATAAAATATTAATTTGTAAATATGTATATTTTATTAAAGTAATTTATTGACATGAACACACATTACGTATAAATATTTTATATTGAAATAATTTATAAATATAATTTTATGATAAAAATCGTAAAATTTAATCAGCAATTTAATCTTACAATTAAAATAAAAGACATTACTATATATGATTACCTTTATTAGGTCGAAAGGACATAGAATTGCGGACTGCTCGTCATACCTCTCGTTATGCTAAATCGACGGAAGCGATATAATAATGAAAAAAATCTTTTTCGTTTGCGTGTATAAGAAATAACTGTAAATTATGAGGTATGTATGGCGTGCATACGCATTCGTCTTGTGGAAACGTGCGCGGTATATGTGAAGGGGGGTGCTAGCCAGTATGTAGGTTTAGGTCGAGAATGCATCGATTATCTTTGTGTGCCGAACCGACGCCTATTCGATAGAATTTCGATTGCTTCATTAAAATGATTGCGTACAGCAGACGGTTGACGCACATGTCTCAATGAAGATTATAATTTAGTCGCTCGATTAATCACACCATACCATGTACATTTAATTAAAAATTTTGCATTAAATTAAAAGTGCAAGTCAGTTTTTTAAATAGTTAATTTTTTTATAATTAATTTATAATATTATTCACTTAGTGCCGATTATGAAAATAATAAATCTGAACAGCATGTTACAATTTATCTTCGTTTAAATTGCTTATGATTTCTAGTATTTTCACGCGGTTAAAGAATTAATTTCGTTGGAGTTAATGTTAATTATTTTTGATTCATAATCGATTGCATAACATGACGCTTTCCTACTTCCAACGGAGTCCAAGTTTTCTTCCGCACAAAGAATACAATTTCGCAAGAATATAATTCCACAGAATACAATTGAGCTCGAAGATTAGCCTTAACAAATAAATCTGACCGCTCTTTCTCAACGCATTTATCGGAATATCTTAAAGATGCATTTGATATATATGAGTGAATTTTCAATAAGTCTTTTGTTTACGCATTTGACTTTTACATGCGATATGCTCATTGTTTTGTCTGTGCATCTCTTAATTGTTCCACGCAAGATTTGAGATACCTTGAGGCCGTGGTAACAGATTGTATATAAAAACGCGCGTATCTCAAACGACGCTATGAAATGCTTTATACCGAGCAAGTTACATATTACACTGATCATGAAGAATGTTATACGCGCGTGAGAAATTCATTAACACATTTCCAACGCAAGCAATTGGCAAATACTTTACAAGATTAGATTAGATTATTATCTATCTATTTCATATATTGTATTGTTTCATATATTGAATACCTTTTTTTCCGAGTATAAAATTTGCATATACAATAACATTTGCATATACAATGATAATATAAATGAAGAAGATGGTAAAATACTTTTTGATCTAATTTGATCGTAAAATATAGCATAACTTAATCTCAAGTGATTATAAAAAACCAGATTAGCTCACTTGTACCTCAATTACGAGTTAAGTGTCATTATACTCTACGTAATACTCTTGCAAAAAGTAAAAGCATTATGGAAACCATTTAATCGGTGACTATCAAGTAAAGAATGATATAGTTCTTAAATGAATATAAATGAGTTAAATATCATTACTATGTAACAACTAGATAATGCAACAGCATTATGGAGACCCGTCTGATTGATCAGACAATACAATGAAGGATACCGATTCCATCGCTAAGTTCTGATTAAACATGATTAAGGCCGAGGTAATGCGTATCGCAGGCTAGTAGCACGTACCATCGGCATCGCACCAATAAAATTCTCACGTTGCGGTACAGTAAAACTACCGCAAGGCCGCCAACATGTTTGCGAATGCGCAGCACTTGCACAAAACTTGGCGATGGCCACAGATGGCCGCGGTCTCCATCTGCGCGTGCCGTACGGCTATTCACCCGTGCGATGGTAGTGATGGCGGCTAACCTTCTTTTTATCAGATAGATATGGTAATGAATTAGAGCGATTTTCTCACAGGAAAATATTGCCGCGTCACCGAGGTATGCGTTCGATGTATAAAAAAAAGCAAAAATCTGTGGTTGTGTACATGTACATACGATCATTTGATCTGTTATGTCGTTCTTTATAATCAAGCAGCCGCCTGTTTAATTTATGGATCAAGAATGAGTGGTGCGTAATAATTTCTTATTGCGACGTAATCTCAGACTCATCTTCTGTAATGATGTATTCGTTAATGGAGACTCTAATCAAGCATCTATTACGATAAGTAATTGATAGAGAATCAGCCAGAGAGAAGAAAAATCAATTTTTATCGTATATTTGGAAACTCAAAGAATGCTATTTCCATTAGCCTTATCGAATTTATTTACATCATGTCGTTGTAGAGAAAGGTCCAATTATTTTTTGACTCCTGTGGGGAAATAATCCATTTCGCATCAATTATCAAGCATGATCAATTATATTAATTCTTTTTTGCAGTTTTGAACGTGGCAGGCGGCAAAGCGCCGATGCAATCCAGCACCATGGAGGGCGGATTTCCACAACGCGCGGTTGATGGAAGCAGCGGTCAGAGATACACGCCGCAAACCTGCACCCTGACGAAGCCTGAACGCAGACCGTGGTGGTACGTGAACCTGTTGGAACCATACATGGTGCAGCTGGTGCGACTGGACTTTGGCAAGCCGTGCTGCGGTAAGTAATACCGTATATATTTCTTCGCGCTTCGCCGCTTGTGAGAATTTACCGTTTCACGTAATAAATGAACTCTTGCAAATCACAGACGATATTTCTACACACTATCGTTCAACATTCAATGAGCTCATCCAGCATGTCGTTTACCCCGTAATAACATCGACTTCGAAAAGAACTTCGGATGATCTAAACAAGAAAATAAAAAATATTAGGTATAGAGATTAAAATTTGAGAAGTCCAAGCATAATTTTTGATATTTATTGATATTTTGGAATTATTTATTGTATTTTGAATTTGTGTAACTTTAAGTATTAACTGATGAAATTATTAAATAAATGAAGAATTCATAAATGTGGAGAACTTGAGATGATAATTAGAATATTTTCTGAATATATAACAGATAATAGATTTTATATTAAATAGTAAATACAACGACAAATGTGTGTTAATGTTCGAAAATATTATTCTGTACTAATCAAAGCAATTATTAAGAGAGCGAACAGCGGAAAATTGGTATTTGCATTGCGATCTTCAAGTGATGATTCGCTCTGTTCCAATTATTGCTCCAGACGAATGGTTGACCATTTCTTTCCAGCAGGACAATTTACTTCCGATGAAAAGTGTAAAATAAAAAAATTTATGAAGAATTTAAGAAAGATCGCAATAGCGATTATTAGACCTTTGCCGTTCATGTAGTAATTTACGAACGCATCGAATCGTTGCAATATCCATTTTCTTCGCGGTGTCAATCTCACAGGTATTGAATCAAATGCTCATTATGATGTTGCGTCGCTCGACGGAATAAGTTGATAAAAAGCGGCGAGCAAGAGCATTTTTCATGTGCTACAATTTGCTGCGAACACTTCGTTCTGTAACGAGCGTTACTGATAAGCATGAGCGATAAAGTTTCTCGGTGATCTCGATATGAATTCTAATACGAAACTTACGCTGTCGAGATAAAATCCCCGCGATACCGTAAATATCCCATCCGTCGTCCGACACTTTCGTTTCATGGCACGTTTTCTCGACTTTCTATCAATAAATAAGCATTATTGAGATAATTACCGGTAATACAAGCTTAGCAAGATGGATTCAGTAATCGAAATAAATTCTATATCCAACATTGCCAGCCTACGCTTTGAATAAATTATAGTATTTTAGATTGTTTGATTGAGTTATATTAAATAACTTTTCTCACATTTACTTGAACTTAATATAAATAATATTAATGATAGTTATTTTCTTTCTTTTTTTTAATTTTACTTTAAAAAGATGCAATATAACATATTATTTTTTATACTGAATTGTCATCTAATGTAGGAAAAATTTTTCTATAACGAAAACAAACTTTTTAATATTAAATTTATTCCATTCTATTTTATTTTTATATTCTATTTTCTGATGTTCTATTGTATAATCTGCGCAATATTGTATAAAGATAATATGCAGATAAAAATATGCATACGTTATTTTATAGTCAATGCTATATAATTCTGACGCAGACTGGTTGATCACGTTTTCCGGCCGATACGATCCATCTTTGAAGAGGTCGACGCTTCAATGAATATTCGCCGATCTGAACGAAATCATTATTATGAACAATCGATTGTTGGAGATTAGTCAATGATGCTTTGAATATAAAACAAATAGATTGCGAAAATTTCGCGTTCACAGAATAGCAAATAATCCATTTTATATATAAACGATCCGTAAAATTTCACCATAAAACTCATACTTCCTTCCCTTTCCACGAACCAAGTCGAAGGTTCTGCTTGCATACGAAATCATTTAGAAACTCTTCCACGATGAAAGTGAGAGTCTTTCCACTTTCAATTGTTAGAAAACCATCTCAATGCCCATCTCTCGCGGTACACCACATGCATTTTTCAGTGGCACTCGAGAAACCTGAGTTTAATCGTCAATCAGCTCAAAGTTATCGCGTATATTTAATTCCGGAACTAAATCATTGTTTTGCTATTTTTTTCCTTAATGATCTAAATAAATATTATACGAATATAATACAAATGTCATATAATACATGTCGTATAATACATATCATTAATTATTTAATCATTGTACAAGAAAAAAACAATTTGCAATCTAGTTATATCTAGTTAGCACGGAAAGTTTTGTAGTTCAATGAAGATATATGTTTCCGCAATTCTGCAGATTATATCAGGTGCTTCTTCGTTAATGGGCCTTCGTGCAGCACTGGAAAATTCGCGTTATCGTTTCGAAAGTTCGTCTGCTCAAATGAGAGAAACTTTCACTGTTAAACGAGCGATAATAATGGCATTGTCAGTGCTGACACCCGCAAAGCAAGAGCATTTTGTTTTTTATTCAAGGAAAATACTCTTGGCTATTTCTTCCTCAAGTAAAAGTATTTCCATCTTTTCGCGAGAAAACTACTCATCAGTGGCAAATTAGCGAGATCCTTTAATTATATATCGGAAAGCGATAAAAGTGAATTCAGAATCATGCGAGCGAGGCAAACAATTAATTCCGCGCGGCGGAAGATTATTAACGACTTCCGTGTCGCCATGTTCACACAAAATTCGCCAAGAGTAAAGCATACATCGGAGAAAGATGAATTATTCAATTGCGATAATTGACGATTGGATAGCTTTAATGCTCGCGGATAAAGACGCGCCAGTAGAATCGCTATGCGAGGTGAAGATAAAACAATGGCCGGCATAATGTAGTTTTAAGCAGCTGTTTAGTTACGGCCCAGCACCGAAGAGATACTGATGATAATTCTCATTCTGACTCCACCGTCCGCACGACTGCTCATAATTGAACAAACGGCGCATTACAATTACTTCGGCTTCTCTGCGTGAAAGAGCAACTTTCACGTTACGCTTCAGCAGCGAAGAAAAATCGATTCGTTTCAATTTCGTCAATAAACTGCATTATTAACTCATGTATTACAGATTCATTGCTATTAATTATCGCATATAATGAACTAAAGAACTAAGTATCGGATTTTATTACAGTAGGCGCATTTGTTAATTTGATAGGATAATTTTTTATTGAATTGCATAAATAAAATCTTTCTGAAATTAAGACAAAAAGGATTTTGTATTAGACTTTCACGAGTAGACACGAGATAAAGTCTTACGCGTTTTGAATTTGATTCATGAGAAATTCATATATCAAATATTAAGCAGTTTTCTATTTAAGTTTTATTCTTTTATTAAATATAAAAAAGATCAGCGTTGAATTAATGAAAAAAATTTAACGGAATTACATTGATAGATAAAAGATAATATAATTAATGTCTACCAACAGTAATTATTAGTAATTAACATTCATGATTAATAGGGGACAGATTTCCCTTGCTGTTTTTACTCACGATACGATGCTTGGCGGAAGATACGAGCGTGTCTCTCAATCCTTTCTCGATACGAGAATTTCTCCTTTATCTCGTGTTGCTCCTTACTCGTGCGCTACATGTCTACGCACTCATTACAAGCAAAAATAACAGCTTGTACGTTGCAACAGGAAAGTCTTGTGACCGTATATACCTACGTGCCGCATATACCTATCTCTTAACGATCGTTTGCCAGATGGGAGACTGTCGCACGAATCCATGATCATCACTGTACAGAAAGCATGTAATTGCAGCAGTTTGCAACTCTATGGATATTCGTCGGCGATTGTCTAGCCAGTCACAGTCGGACTATCATCTGGGCCAGAAGACATAGCTCGAGATGATTTTATTTGTTCAGATACTTAAAATCGGCATGCGTTCTACCCTCTCAATTAAACTACAAATGAAAATCCCGATTCAGCCTGGTTCTCTTTAATTCGGCAAAATCCATAGTGTGTAGCTGCGATCTATTTAGATATATTTTAATGAAGTATATTACCGTTTAACTGAGGTCTCGTGTGATTCTTTTTTTTTTAATGAACCATAATTAGAATAAGTAATAATAGAGTAAAAAAATAGAATTTGATTGAAAATTAATAAATAATAGATTTAATTAATCACTAACTTTGTTGTTGTGTCTTGAATCTGTCGCAGCAATTTTATTTGTTTGAAATTGAATTATGCATTCAATTTATGTCTTAGTAGAATTAAGGAATATTTGTATGTAATAAAGTGAAGTAGAAAAAAATCATATAAATATAGAAATATTTCATTATATCAATAATGCGACATTCGCTTTTTGAAAAAAATTTCAACGATATTTTAGTTATCGATTATTAAATTTAATGATGTACAAATATTTGAACAGGAAGTTGTTTTACTAAACTATTTTTACATGATCGTTCGAAAATCTCTTCAAAAGAGAAATCCTTTATATTTAATTAATTATAACAGAGAACAGGATGCGATTATTACAGCATTGACACAGATTAAACGTCTCATATGATAAATATGTATCATTAATTTCATGCATGTGCGCAATTGAGCGTCTTAGCGGATTCAATATAATTACAGTCATGATCGCTTAAATCCATAGTCTTCAAAGTTTTCCTTTAGTGAAACTATGTTCCAGCGAAAAAAACTTTGGATTGATGAATCCTAGATAGATGAAGCTAAGACAGAATTGAAAAACAAAAATATTAGAACCAAAATTGTCCATTCATCTATGAATTGTCCATTTTAACAAATTGTTTAATTGGCCTCCAGGCAACGACATCCTCGGCACCATCACCGTTCGAGTTGGTAACAATCAACCAGACTCAGCAACAAATCCCGTTTGCAATCAATTTACCGGATCTCTAGAAGAAGGGCGGCCTCTCTTTTTGCCTTGTAACCCACCGATGCCTGGAGCTTTCGTTTCGGTGCATCTGGAGGTTTCGAAGTTTGCCAATATTCCCGTGCAATTGTCCTTGTGTGAGGCGTTCGTCTATACCGATCAGGTAGATTAAATAGTTATGCAATAACTAGGTCTTATGTCAGAATGGAAATAAATCTATTTCTCCTTCTTCTACGGATGCGATAATGAATGATTGCATAAAAAATGAATACAGGCCTTGCCGATTGAGAGGTGCCCTCAATTCCGAGACCAACCGCCAGGATCAACGGCAACTTACAATGGCAAATGCTACATATTTTACAATCGCCATCCGTTGATATTCAGGGAAGCTCTGGCATTCTGCCGTACGCGAGGTGGCACTCTCGTAGATGAGAGCAATCCAGCTTTGCAGGGATTCATTTCCTGGGAACTATGGAGACGGCACGGGTACATTTGTTATTCCTGTAGCTAATATATAGAGAAAATGTAACTCGATAATTGTATATATAATAAGAAAATTTAAAAAATTTTCACGAGAAACAGAGAGAATGATATGAAAACATTTTGAATAAATTTTGAATTTTACAAATAAACTATAATTAAATAGCTCGAAACGTAATTAAAAATATTATATTAAAATTTTCGTTTTAATATAATATACTATATATTTTAAATACATTTAATTATAATATAATTTTTGAATATATCACTTTAAAATGTCATTAAATTTTTTTTAAATAATACTAAAATAATTGTCCGTTTGGAAAATAATAAATGATCATTTTTTTTATTATTAATGAAGGAGCGACATGTCCATTCAGTATTGGATGGGCGCAGTTAGAGACCAGAAAGATCGGACGTTATGGAGATGGACCGGAAGTGGTGAGGAAGTATCTGTTTCGTTCTGGGATCCATTACCAGGTGAAGAAGATTGTGTTCGGTATGACGGCAAAAAAAGCTGGCTTTGGTCCGATACACCTTGCTCATCCCGACTTAATTTTATCTGTCAGCATCGTGAGTATCATCTTACTTGTCACACATTCGCATTCCTGCTTTTTAAATAATATTCCAGAAAAGATACTTTAAATATATTTAAAATAATGTATTTTGGAGGCTTCTTATTTGTGAGATTCTGTGAAAGTCTAACATAATATATGGTACATCATTAAAAATGTTTTAACCGTGAATTTTATTATTCCATCTAAAATTATTTAATTTATATTCTGAAAAATATAAAATTCTAAAAATCTTAATTTTAAAAAAATCTTCAATTGTTATTTATTGATCGAATAAATTTTCTTAAGATATAATTTCTCTTAAAGTTGATATATTTTATTCTTATTTAAAATCTTCAATCTATTTGTTGTTCTGTGTTTAATATTTTTCTACTATGCATGCAATTTTTCTTTTTTAGAACCACAAGCTTGTGGCAGACCCGAACAACCACCAAATTCCACAATGATGGTGATCTCCGAGTCAACTAAAATCTCCGACAATGTTTATGAAGTTGGAGCAACCGTGGAATATCAGTGTGACGGCGATAGCCTCCTGGTCGGACCACTAAATCGCACTTGTCTCGATACCGGTTTCTACAATGAGTTTCCACCGGTGTGCAAATGTAAGAAACATGATCAGGGAATGTATTCAAATGAAATCATCACGAACGTGACTCGCATCATAACGTGATTTCATCGTTTCAGATATCGATTGCAACTATCCCGCGAACATAAAATACGGTAGTTATATACTTATCAACGAAACCACCACTTATCTCAGCCAAGTACAGTATACTTGTGATGATGGTTATGAGATGACCGGTAAGTATTACAGTTCATCACGACTCGTCATAATTATTCATGGTGCATTTGAGATAGAGAACGAATATCTTGTAAATCATTTGTGAGAAATGATTATAAACCAATCTCTGCGACCGCAGGACGTGCTCGACTAATTTGCGACGTCGACGAGCGTTGGAATGGTCCACCGCCGCGATGCGAGCCAATTCTCTGCGATCCACCGGCTACGGTTGCGCACAGTTCTATCGAGATAGAGCGTGAAAGTGTCCTGGTGAGGAATACTTTCAATCAAAGTCTACAAGTTAATAGCATCGTTACCTACACATGTGAAAAAGGCTATCGGCTCGTTGGTTCCCGACAAATAATGTGTTTAAACACTGGATCATACGATCGCGTTGCACCTACTTGCACAGGTACTTATTTATAGATTTATAATAATAAAAGTCAAAATGTATCATATAATTTATAAAAAAATAAATTTTGAAAAATTATAAAATTAAAATTAAATTTTTATTTAATTATTGCACAAAAATAGATTTGACGTTAGAGCGATAATTATTTATTAAGTTTTACAATCATTTTTTTTTGAAATAATTATTACGTTTGATAAATATATAAATTATATTTCTGACATTTTTATAGAATTTCATAATAATGAAAATTAAATATTATATCAAGTAGTCAAAATTATACAATAAATTATAATATAATAATAAATATTAATATATATAAAATTAATTAAAATACTAGAGAGTAGGATATGTTTATGTACATATTTAATATCCAAACTTTTCTTTATCAGAGGAACCACGAACAACTTTGACTTCTCCTACCCGAGCAACATTACGTCCGTCCACTCCAAAAATTCGGACGTACCTCACTTCGAGGACCAGAATCACGACGAGTACAGCAACTACCAGTACAACTCTCTTACCATCTAGGAATGTACCAAACCCTGCGGAACTCCCAGCAACGGTGAGGGAGACTGTCTCGAGGAGGCCGAGCATCGGTTTAAATAGACCCATGACTCCTTCGTCGGTGAATGACGCCGGCAGCGATCACCCACAGGACAACGAGATATCTGGAAGCGGCGTGGATCACGCACAAGCGGGAATCAGCGCAGGCATACCGGAACCGTCTGGTCCCTTCCGAGTGGATAGCGCCGAGCAACCTAGCGGTACCCATCAAGCCAAATTGAACTTGGGAGCTGTAATCGCTCTGGGAGTGTTCGGCGGTTTTGTGTTTCTCGCCGCGGTGATCACAACAGTCGTTATACTCATACGCAGGTATATAATTAAAAANAAAAAAAACGCATCATCAGCCATTTTGAGCGATGATTTGATTTCGATTATCAATCCTTCATCCTGTGAATCTTCTATTTCTGATAATATATCATAACGCACTCTGATATACATAGGTAATATTCGACCGGATTGTACATTGTAACGCTTATTTTGTATTAATTTGATCTAATTTCTGTCTTCTACCGCTTTATCTTTTTCCTAACTTGTAATACATATATACATATGCTGCATTGTAATCTTTTTCATACAGATAATTTTGCTTACTGAAAAATGTAAATGTTTCATAAAGTCTTGATGTAACAAAAGAACCTCTAACATTTTAGATAGAACTAAAGATATACAATAGTACTGCTGCCCTTTCATTGATCAAGCTTTTTTGTAATTTAGCCTGTAATTTATTTTAAATGTAGAGGCTCATATTGCGCTTTGCAAAAAAGATATATTCTCTCATTTTCTGATTGATTTATAATAATTTTCTTTAATTTGTTGTCGTTTATTAACCAATGGTTCTCAAGTAATGCGGCCATCTATGATATTTTTTTCATATGTAAAAAAGTGGAACATTATCAAAGGTCATAATAAATTAAAATGTCTTTTGTGTAGTTGAAGTGAAAATAAATATAAATGCAAATAAAAGTAAAAGTGGCCGAAATAAGGTTGAGAAACAGTGGTGTAGACGCGACACAAGACCTAAGTTCGCATCAGAGAAACGCGTGAGTTTCGTTGATAGTCTAGTCCATCATGATAATAATTAACACAGTCCATTTGTGTATTGCGGTGGTGTTAGCGGCAGTGGCAGCGTCAGAGGAAGGCGCCGCAGGGGGCTCGGTGGGGTTGGTGCGCTGAGGGGTGGCGGTAGTGGTGGCCTTGGGAGGGGCGATACCGGAATGCCTTCGCGTTGGTATACGCTACTCGCGCTACCCTTCCCCGACCAGCACCTGGGGCGCCGCGACCTCACGGCACGCCGCGGAAACGATCATCCTTATTCTTTCACTTTGTCAGCGGCGCATCGCGCCGGCTATTTCTCGAATCCCTCTCTGTAGACCGCCATCATTGCCCCTCTTTCTCACCCCCGTCGTAAAAAGAGCAAGAGAAAAGAAAGAGAGAATCGTTCCATTCTAATAAAGCCTACAACCACCACTACCACCCCAACCCTCCACGCAACTATCGCCCAACATCAATCATCACGTACCACCACCAACTACTACGCGCCACCCTCGCGAGTGATACTAGTCAAGGTAAACGAGAGCAAGGTTTTACTGAACGCTTTCTTTAGCGCTAGCTCGTTTTGCCATCATGGCACGCCATGCAAAGTAGAAGATGGCTATAGTGCGTTGCACGCACCCGAACACACCAACACTCTGTTAGCAGATAAATCTCCGCCGTGTACTCAAGGATTCTAGAAAATGATCATATATCTTGTACATAAAAGTATAATCTATAAAGAAAAGACTAACAGACGTCTAAATATTATTAATAATTATTAATATGGTTTATGTTTTCTGGGATCATTTTAATCTCTTCGTTTTAGTTCATTATCATTATCATTATTAAGATAAGTCGAGATTGACTACAATAATAATGACTACGGTCTAGAAGTCCTGAGCGCTACACAGAAATCGCAAAGAAAGATAATTATGTATAGTGCTTCTTATATGTTCTTTCCTTGCCTGCAATACTTATGTTATAATCTCTTTAAAATTTCATTAGTACTATAACAGGACAGGTACATAATATTATATATACAACATATATACATATAATATGAAGTGATATATATAAATCTTTTGGTATTTTAGAACTATTATATAGACACTTTATTTTCTCTCTTCTAGCTTTTTCATTTCGATTATCAGTGGCTTAAAAATAATTTCGAGTCGTAGTAATAGGATGGGCTCTCTTGCATTTAGTTTTAAGATACATACAACGGTCAAATTCGTTACTTACTTTTATTCACGAAAAGTGTACAAGATACACATGAACAATCCAATTCCCCCTTTCCCATTGCACATAACGCTTTGCCTATTTATTTCATTTTTTTATGTAAATAGTTTTAGTGCTATAGAATTAAATTACTTAATATCATGGAATAAAAGAGTTACTATTCCGTTTATTTGTAACAAAAATTTGATAACGACGTTGCAATTTTATTTGTGATTATAATAACTGATTATAATAATATAAATAATAACTAACTAAATGCTTAGATAGTGCTAAGATTGGTCACTTTGAAAGGTAACTTGTATCATTATGCATTTACTTATTGAAAAAAATAATTTGTAATAAATAATAAGTTACGTAATTCATATAATCTCGTTGTACCTACAAATAATGACTAAAAAGTTATGATTTACAAATGCTAAGTTAACTTTTTCAGTAATGAGTGACTTTTCCAACTCGTTACAAGTAATGATTGAATAACTTTCCAAACCTGATGTTACCATTATAATTATAAAAAATTTATTCAAATCTATATTATTATTATAACAGAGTAACAATAAGGAAAGTAACGGTGTTACAAGTAACATCTTAGTTCCATTCTCTACTCATAAGTATGTGATAATAACTCAATACATATGAAAGGAAAAAATTATTACATGTTCATTCTTTATGTAGAAATCGCGGAAGAAGCAGTAAACACTATCGTCATCGTGCGTCGCCCGATTGCAATACTGTTGCCAGTTTCGATAGCAGTTCCTCGGAGAGTCGAGGAGGCCTGAATCGATATTATCGCCAAGCCTGGGAGAATCTGCACGAAACCACCGGTCACAAGGCTGGCCATCCGCCACTTCGTCGTAAGGAGACCCTGGATGAACCAGGATACCGGGAGAATTTCCGTGGTAATAACACTGAACGCGACGGCTCAGAATTAGTTGTTAGTGACGTCGCCGCATATCCATCAAGCAAACACGCCAGCGTCTCCGATAAGAAGCGTCATCATCATCACCATCATCATCATCACGGAAGCGCAACGCCCGAATGGAGACAGTCGCAATCCCATCATAGATATTAAACAGAGAGCAAAACAGGAAAAAATCTTTATACTTACTATGTCATCATCTGCAATCATCTGGACGATGATTTGGTGTACTAAACATTCGTAACTGTCATGAAAATGTTAAAAGATCCTCCTTAAATGAAGGAGCACAGCGAATCTTCCGCTAGCACAAGTAGTACCTTGATATCGTCTTACAAAAAACAGAGACGGATAATAATCCGAATAGATCCTACTGTATTGTTCTGTTACGTTATAAATTATTTACTATCATTATCATTACGTTATGAAATGTAAATATTATACACACTATAGTTTAAAAATAAGAAGGATGGATAATCGTTCATCGTAAAGAAGGTGGTAACTGATCAGAGGATATGCCAAAAAGCAAAGAAATAATATACAATAATGATCAAATAGAAACGCAGTACCATAACGCTTAATAAGTTAATCTAAGATCAAGGATTTATGTAATCATTTACATAAAAATATTTGTCTAAGGGAGCATCACACTTGACGCTCACAACGCTCACAGAATCACTTCATCTTTAAAAATGAATGTTGTTTATCAAACATTAAATTAGAATAAATAATGCTCGCGAGCATTGTAAGTGCCAAATGGGAACGCACTCTAAAAGGACACCGGATATCAGCAGAATGAACATCTGTTATGGGTACCTTGGCCTCGCTTTAAATTGATTACTATGTTTTTAATCGGATATACTGCATATAGATATCATTAAGGGAAGGCCGATGTTATCCACTTAGGAATAGGACAAATATCGTGTTGTGTACGTGTACGAGTTGCATATTTACTTACACGGAAGTAAATGAGGATTCAAAGGCATACAGTTATAAAAATAAGTGCCTCGTTCATTGCTGTTATATCTTCAATATATTTTACAACCGAGTTTGTATAAAATATATATATAATATATATTATAAGTATGTAACATTAATTATAATTATTACTTATTAAACATTTTTATCCAGCTCATTATAAAATGTACGTATATTTAAGAAATAATACGTAGTTGTTACAGTAAGCTTTTATTAATTGACTGAAAGAATTACATATGTGAAGTGACATTGTAGATGCGTTTCCGTGATTCTATTTATCGTAATAAATTACAATAGTGCCATTTGGGGCAAACTTGTTCAATTTGTTGAAAAAGCAATTTTGTTATTCAAACAAGATACATTTTATATATATATCAATCATAAATTGCATGTATATAAGGATCACTAGACTTAAAATTTCACATTTATATGAAATTATAAAAATATTTATATAAATGTATATATATATATATATATATATATATATATATATATATATATTACTTTATTATAAGTAAAGTAAAGTAAAAGTAACTAATAATAAATAGCTAGTATACTATAGTACTTACTTAAATTATTACGTACTAATAATTATTA
>NW_012130085.1:787728-799961 GCF_000143395.1 Atta cephalotes
TTTATTATAATTAATATTACTAATACATAAATTATACATATATATAAGAAGTACTACTACGACTTAAATTACTACTATTATATATAATAATAAATAATATATATATATATATATATATATATATATATATATATATATATATCTTTTATTCAAATAAAAGGGTAATAAAAAAGATACTATACAAAATGCAGTGCAATGCTTTCTAAAATATTTGAACCATTAATAATTATTTGAAAACAATTTGGAACAAACGTTCTTTAATGATTAAGATATTTATGATGTGATATATTTCTGTAACATCACATTAGAGAGTTCAATTTTGTAGCCATTGCTTGATTAGACCTCTTATTAATTTTTTGCCTCTTTTAATTGAGGCATATTACAATCTGATGGAGGATACATATCTGCACAATCCTTTAAATAAATTAAATAATTTATAGAAGAATTAATACAAATAATGAGAGATATCTGTAATATATTCAATTTACCATTGATGTAGATACAGGCATTTGTGGAGAAGATCGTACGATGCTCAACGCAAGGATCGAGAGAACCATATACAAATACTACATTTGTCACTTGTAGATTTAATGTAATTTAATTAAACTATACAAAATATACGTTTGTGCGACATTAAATTTCGATAATTTCATATTATATCTGCAAAAGATTTTATGATATACATTTTATATATATCAATATTCTGTCATAGTTGGAATATAATTTAAGTGAAAACAACTCAGGTTCGAAAACATCGACGCATTGCTATACAAAAAATTCCTCTGAAATATTCTTGAATATATCAGATTGTCTGATGGAGGATAGATAGAATGCGAATTCTGTACAATATTGATACATGAATTGACGCTCTGCAAACATTTATAATTCGCTACTAACAGGCCACAATAATAAAGTAATTAAAATAATATATTCATATATTCAATATTAATTTAAAAACGTTTTTACTTCCAAGTCGTTCCCAATTGCTAAACCAGGAGACTTTAAATAATTATGAACTATAGTGTCATATCTAAGATCCTTTCCACAATTACTCTCCCACATCTGATATTGTTGAAATAAGCAAATCTTTCCTATTTATTAATGGATCATGACTTCGATATCATGGATATCGAAGTCAGATATGGAATATACAATATCAACAATATAACAAGTCAAATCTTCATAAAAAATGAAAATATCTTCCTTCTTTATATATTCACGATCAAATGGATAGCATAATCTGTGAAATATAATTTATAAAAAAACATGAGCGTGCCATGATTAATAATTCTGTATCTTACAAACTCACTTGAATTTTTCCTGTTGATATGCAGTATGCACTATAGAGTAACATTGTATTGAGTTGCGAGTGAGTTTCTTTTAAAACGCTGACACATTTATCAGAATATTCTTTCAAAACATTTATAACAACTTTATAATATTTTGTAATACAAAATTATTTGTATACATAGCATACTTGTTAAAATTTTATCATTCACAATTACGCTACCATTATATCCAATCTATTCAGAATTTTATGCTAACAATGATACATTACTAGATATAGTTCCATGTACCAAGTGAGGATACTTGGCGCACATCTAAATGGCAAGAGATCTAGCAAATGATTTTCCAAATATAATCCATTGTAAATATTTGTGACATGTAATGTATATTTGTACTATTACTAACTTTTCTTTTTGAATTTATTCTTTTTGAATATATTTTCCTATAACATACACAATGGGATAGCTTTTTCTCTAAAAACGATGCTCTAAATGGAAACACAAATACTCCAAATTCTTTGGCAATGTTAATTCAGTTACTCCTCAGCATATAGTTCGCACATATTTCACTTTCACCTTCAATGTATAAAAATATTGAGCCATTAGGTTTATAAAAATCAATATTAATGAAGTACCTCTAGAGATGCAACAAAAGATGTAATAAATTATAAGCAATATAAATTATAAAATATAAAATGAAACAGAATATTATTTAAACTTGAAAGTAATAGTACACTCTTTAAAGAAATAACAAATAAAATACTAAATAATGTACTATAATTTTATATTTTGTATTACCTGTTTCCAAATACCCACGAGTATCATTTTATCCTTGTTTAACAGTCAGTATAAGTAACAAAGATAAAATGATATTCGCAGACACAACCCAGAAGGATGACCCAGAATGCCCCCGCGTTCATATACTACTCTTATTCCTCCAATTAGAATTTATTTATATGAATCATCCATATGAATCTATCTATAAAAAAGAATCATGTTTTATTTCTGCATAGACAGAAAATGAAAATTTTATTAATTTTATTACATTCAATTCTTTATTAGTTGCACATTTACTTACACGCATGTAAAGGTGGATTCAGAGGCATACTACAGTTATGAAAATAAGTAATTTGTTAATCGCTCATATCTTCGTTATGTATTAATGAAACTAAGTTTGTATTATAAGTATATAGCATTAATTACAGTTGTTAATTATTGAACAATTCTATCCAACTCATTGAAATTAACTATATTTAAGAAATAACATAATTGTTATAACAATAAGTTTTTATTGATTGCCTGAGATAATTACATGAAAAATGATTATGTATATGCACTTTTGATATCGTAATAAAATAACAATGCCAATGGTGCAAACTTGTTCAATTTGTTCAAGAAACAATTTTGTTACTCAAACATATAGTACATTATATATATTATAGATTATAAATGTACAAAAATTCAAAATTTCACATTTGTACGAAATTAGAATAAACATATCTATTAAATATTATATATATAAATGCTCTTTTATCCTGCATAAAAAATAACAAAAATACTATATAAAATGCAGTCTCTCTAAAATATTTGGAACATTAATAATTGTTTGAAATAATTTGAAAAATTGGTATTCTTTAATGGCTAAGATATTTATGAGGTTTTCTATAACATCACACAATCAGCTCAATTTTGTAGCCATTGCTTGATTAGACCTCTTATTACTTTTCTTGCCTCCTTTAATTGAGGCATATCACGTTCTGATGGAGGATACATATTTGCACAATGTGCAGTGCCTTTAAATAAACGTTGTAATGTATTTATAGGAGAATAAATATAAATTATGAGATATCTATAATATATTCAATTTACCGTTGATATAGATAACAGGCGCTTGTGGATTAGAAGATTGTATGATGCCCAGCACATGCCAAGGATCAACAGAACCATGTACAAATACTACATTTGTCACTTGTAGATTTAATGCACCATACAAGATATTCGTTCGTGTAACTGCAGATTCCAATAAGTTCATATTATACCTGCAAAAGAGTTTTTATGTATATCAATATTCTATTGTAATTGGAATATAATTTAAGTGAAAACAAACTTAGGCCCGAAAATATCGACGCATTGCTGTGCAAAAAATTCCACTGGAAATTTATTCCCAAACACATCAATTTGTCCGGTGGAAGTTTGAAAGAATCCAAACTCTGAACAAGTCTGGTACATCCATTGACGTCCTGCAAGTATCATTTATAATTTGCAGGCCACCATAATAAAGTAATTAAGGCAATAAGTACATGTATGCAATATTAATTTAAGTACATTACCTCCTTCCGCTTGTTCACTAGCCCAAGTGATGCTTCGAAGTTCATGAATCATCGTGTCATATCTATAATCTAAACACTTTTCTTTGGTAGCATTCAATATCATACTATTTACATAAGCAAGCCTGTCAATAGACTTTCCTACTTTCTCATCTACTAATATATCACATACGGTCTCAATAGTGATATTAACACTTTGGGGGCTTTGGCGATTATCTTTATTATATTGTACAACGCCAGCAAAGTTACTAGCCAATGCTTCATATAAGTTGGAAATATCTACTAATTTTGTATGTCCAGGATCAATTGGGTCACATAATCTGTGAAATAAAATTTATAAGAAAACACAAGCCTACAATCAGTAATTCTATATTTTGGAAAATGTACTCACTTAAATTTTTTCTGTATTTGCTGTTGACCAATAGTATGGTGTAACATTATATTAAGTTGCGAATTAGCCTCTTGTATTACCCTGACACATTGATCAGAATATTCTTTCAAAGCACTTGTAACAACTTTATAATATTCTGTAATACAAAATTATTTGTATATATATTTGTTAAAATTTATCATTTACAATTACTCTACCAGAAAAGTCAATCTGTGCTAGTAGTGGTCCACTAGCAGACACAGCTCCATGTACCAAATGAGGATATTTGGCACGCATCCAAGCGGCGAGAGATCCACCATATGAACCTCCAAATACAATCCATTTTGTATCTTTTGGAAATTTATATGCAACATTAACACTCGCGATGAAATACGCTAAATCCGCTAATGCTTGTTCTGAACTTAAATACATTAAGTTCTTTACGCTAAGATCTCTGTAAATATTCGTGACATAAAATAAAATATAATAATATAAAATTGGAAACTAATTTTTCCTTTTGCATTTATATATATTTTCCTATAACATACACAGTGGGATGACTTTTCCCATAATAACGATGTTCTAAATAGAAACACATTGCTCCAAATTCTTTAGCATACTCAATCCATTCACCCTCTACCATCCATGTCGCATTTGCTGTACCTTCAGCTCCAATCATTAAAAATATTGGACCATTAGGTTTAATAGTATAAAAATCAGTATTAACGAAGTATCTCTGTAAAGATGTTTACAACAACAAATTATTATAAGCAATAATATAAAGTAAAAAAGAAATAGAATATCATATTCAAACTTAAAATAATATAGTACAAACTCTTTAAAAAAATAATAAAACATATATAATAAATTATAAAAATTCTATATTTTATATTACCTGTTCCCAAACATTAATATCAGTTGGATTGAAGTGATCAAGATACTGAGTAAACCATTGCTCTTCAGGAAGCGATGTTTCAGAAGACAAAATTGGATTTCCTAAATTGCCTCCTTTACTGCGACCTCTTAAGAAAGTACGCCATGCCATAGTAATACTTAAGATACTTAATACAATTAATAGTAACGATATAAGATATCGCATTTTATAATATTTTTAAATTATTCGTATTTTTTATTAAAAACAGCTCTGTAAAAGAAGATATGAGTATATTTTAAAAAGACTTGTAAAATTAATTATAATAAAGAAATTAATTATTAATACATTATGTGACTAAATGAATGAAATAAAAATTTTGCTTTGCATTTTTCTTTATTTAGTAATACTAAAAAAGCTACAGTCATTATTCATACAAAATATTTATAATTGATATTCATGCTCTGTTCTTATTTTAACATCATTCTAACTATTTAAGATGTTAATACGGCTTAAAATTTAATCGTTTTATGATTTAAGATGTTAAAATACGGCTTTACGATTATCTTATGATATCTTTAGATTGTATTTAAGTCGATATTTCATATACGAAATTATAAACATACCAGTCTATATATAATATTTGTTATAAAAATAAGTGTTACCGTTTTATTCAGGTTAAACATAGATTTTACACTTGGTCGTTATAATATGGGCGTAAATTTTTATTTTTGAAATTTTCTGGTAGAAATTTTACATAATACAAAATAAGACTGATAATGATGATAAGTAAAAAAGAGAAAGATTATAATTGTAGTGATTGGAAGTATTTATAAACTTCCAGAGAAAAAACATCTGTTGCGTTTACACAGTTACTCCTATATTTGTCTCTTTTCTTTTTTTCTCTACAGTAATTATACGTATATCTATCTCCTTCTGAAGACCAGGCATGTGTAACATGGTGCAGCTACATAAAGCGAAATTCATTTAATGCAACCTTCCTTGTCATCAGTCGGGATAGGCAATATAAAAATTTATTCCCTTTTAAAATTATCTTATTAGGAAATTTATTAACATATTTTCTGTTAACTCTGTAGCTTTATAGTTTACATCATAGTACAGCCATTTTCCATAAAATTTTATTTATTGATCAAAATTGACAAATTTTTATTAATTACATTTCATTTATTAGTAACAAATTTTAATCTCTTGCTTCATTTATTCTAATTTATTATCTTTACTTTATTAAAATATTTTTATTTTAGAAAATACGCGTTTTTTTCATTCTGCAATAAAATGAATTAAGTAAATATAATGCGATAATGTTTATATATCTCTTTTATTTATTTTGAACATTCGATTTTGTTTAATTCTTTTCTATTACGAAAAATGTCGCTCCGGGAATAGTGTCATCGAGAATAATGAAAATTAAAAGATAAGCATATCGACAGTCTCATGAGTTGTCCCGTGAGCGACCATATGACCACGTGTGACGAATCGACCTGTAGCAGGCATTGTCGTAGGACGTGCCGCTAAACACGCGTGTTTTTTCCCGAGAACTTCTAGAATCAGTGGTTCAATTAATGGAATGCGTGATAACGCGGTGCGAATTAATTGGATTCTCTTGGCAGAGATTCGAATTTAGCTCGCTGCCGCGAACTCCAAATAGTTTTTATCTCGCGACAGATTAAATATTTATCATTGCTCCAAACAACGAACAAAGCGTTTGATCAGCCGCTGCCGACAAAGTTCCTCAGTATGGTATAAATGCCGCTTGTAACCTCGCTTGGAACTCAGAAATCTTTAGATGAGCTCGAGTGAGTATGAAAACAAACAGTGACTCGCTAATTTCTTATGACTTATATGACTATTCATAATATTCTCCATTTAATGTTTAATTCTCATTAATTGTTTTATTTTTAATTGCTTGAATTTTTTTTACAGATTAATGCAATTACGCTGTGCGTAATTAGACAACATGAAATTCGCGGAGCATCTCTCAGCCCACATTACGCCCGAATGGCGTAAGCAATATATTAGTTATGAGGTATAACATTGAGTACAAACATTTAAATTTTTACTCTGTTAATCCAAGGATAGTATAGGATTTTAACAAACGTTAAATTATAATTACTGCGTTAAATTATAAACTGCGAATATTTATACAAAATATTCAACTAAATATTAACCATCGGACAATTTTAGTAGTCGATCGTTACTTGTTAAAGAATTATTAAAAGTAAAAAGAGATTGTCATCTGTAAATATGCAATTTATATAAAATATTCAGTTAAATATAAGTTTTGTATAATCGTATAAATATAAGTTTTGTATAATCGTATAAAGTTTTGTATATTCTTAGTCTAATATAATTGCATATAGATGTACTTTCGTTATCTCCCTGTTTTTATACAGGAAATGAAAGCGATGCTTTACACGGCGGTGGAGGAAGCGCCTTCTGATGAAAGTGTAGAACCAGAAGTGATATCGCGACACTTTGCGTCTTTTGACGAGGTGTTTTTTACATTCTGTGATCGTGAATTAAAGAAGATTAATACATTTTATTCAGGTAAGAGTATTTCCGACTAAATGTAATCTTCCTATAAACAGCTATGTTATCTGTTTACCTAATATAATAATTGAGGATTAAAATGGATTAAAATTTTATGCGTATTTTGAATTCATTGAATTCAACTAAATAAAGAAAAAACTTTTTTAGTTTTATTTTTTTAGTCTTTTTTTTTAATCTTATCTATTTAGGTCTCATTATTCTGTTCTATTGAATAAAAAAAAACATTTAGATTCAGTTGGATTGAAAAACTGTATCTCTTATATATTCATAATTTTAAATTGAGCAGTAATATACATTGGCATCGAAAATAATATTATTTTTATATTAAAAGGCGTATAGAAATGTGCTTCATGCTGCAATTTCTATAAATAAATCAAAATGCATTCGGATTGAGAAAGATTTATTTTTAACGTTCACGAATGTGTATTTCTTAAAAATTTGAATTCATTTGAATACATTTTAATTCATTCTCGTTTACTGGATATTTATTGCAGAAAAATTGGCAGAGGCTACACGCAAATATGCTGCTTTACAAAGTGAATTGAAAACTGCAGTGGAGCAACAGGGAAGTGGGAAGAACAAAGGAAAAGTCAGCGCAAAGCCGCTTCTGCCTACCAGAAAGCTTAGGGACTTAAAACTTGCATTTTCAGAATTTTATCTTTCGCTAATCCTTCTTCAAAATTATCAGACTCTTAATCACACTGGATTCCGCAAGATTCTCAAAAAACACGACAAGGTATCTTATTGCATATAGTGATGCTTTTTGTCATTTTTTGCCTATTAGTCACAGCTTATGTAATTTCAGAAACTACAATTACCCCAATCATTAGCATCATGTCTTTCCTCTCGTAGTTGCAAAATATTGGTGCAAGAAACAACTGCTATGTATGACACAATACCTATTCCTTGTGTATATCCAAGTAAAAATCAGTAATTGTCCTTGACATTTTGTATTATTTAATTATAAATAGTGATTTTTAATTCCTACAACACATTATCAAATACTTCCAGTTATTGTCAGTTGACGCCGGTACAAAATGGAGAGTCGAGTGCGTGGAAACATCACATTTCTACACGTCCAAAGATATAGACAAATTGATACAGGAAACAGAAGCCACAGTAACGAACGATCTCGAAGGTGGCGATCGGCAACGTGCTATGAAACGTCTTCGGGTACCACCGCTTGGCGAATCTCAAAGTCCATGGACTACTTTCAAAGTTGGCTTATTCTCCGGTAGCTTTATCGTCCTATCTGTTGCAGTTGTTCTCTCGGGTATTGTTGTAATGTTTATCTATTCATAGTTACGACATATTTGCAATGCTGTGCTGTTCACAACGAGTAGAATGTTGCAAGATTTTAAATTAACTTGCGTAAAAATGATTTATTAAAGAAAAAATTAATCTGCGCACTCTTGATTTGTTAGCATTTTAATTTGTTGAAGTATCGAGAGTTCTTGTTTATATTATTTGTGCTATTTAAAATCTCGTTACTTTCAGCCGTCTTCCACGACAGTGGGGAGAATCTAAAAATCGCATTTAGATTATACCGAGGTCCCTTTCTTATTATCGAGTTCTTATTCCTTATCGGAATTAACGTTTATGGATGGAGATCTTCCGGTGTCAATCACGTTTTGATATTTGAGCTTGACCCACGAAATCATCTTTCGGAGCAACATCTTATGGAATTGGCCGCAGTCCTCGGAGTAGTCTGGACGCTTAGCTTACTAAGTTTCTTATACAGTGCCAGTCTAAGCATTCCGCCATACGTGAATCCATTAGTACTTGTCTGTATCATGTTGATCTTTCTATTAAATCCAGTTAAAATGTTTCGCCACGAAGCTCGTTTCTGGCTGTTAAAGATCATAGTAAGTATAATTTGTGGAATATTTCGCTTGTGCAGAATTTCATATGAATAAAAAATTGACTATAATCCTTTATTTTATTTTAGGGACGCGTTTTAATAACACCATTCGCGTATGTTAATTTTGCCGATTTCTGGTTGGCAGATCAATTCAATAGTTTGGCGACTGCATTCTTGGATTTTCACTTTTTGATATGCTTCTACATTACAAACGGTGATTGGTTGAAGGCGAGCGATACTACGCAGTGCATGTCTGGTTCTCTCATCATTAGACCTATTGTGAATTGCTTACCGGCATGGTTTCGCTTCGCGCAGTGCGTTCGCAGGTATCGAGATTCTAAAGAGGCGTTTCCACATTTAGTGAATGCTGGAAAGTATTCCACGACATTTCTCGTTGTTGCAGCCAATACTTTATACGCTTATCACGGAGGTAGATGAAATTAAAAATGTTTTCTTTTTTTTATAATTCAAGATTTTCAACATCTCAAAAATAATCAAGAAGTAATACGTTTTTTCAGCAGAATATAATAATAAATGGGAGAATCCATGGTTGTGGCTATGGGTGTGTAGCTGCCTTATTAATTCGATATATTCATATACATGGGATCTCAAGATGGATTGGGGCCTTTTAGATAGTAATGCTGGTGAAAATCGTTTTCTACGAGAGGAAGTAGTTTACTCGACAGCCGTAAGTAAAGTAATATTGTCATCATTTGCAAAAAGAGGTATTACATATTACGTGTTTTTTAGTGGTTTTATTATTTCGCAATAATAGAAGATTTTATACTACGATTTATATGGATTGCGAGTTTTATTCTCATTGAGTGTGGATACATTTCTGGCGACTTAATGACTTCTATAGTAGCACCTCTCGAGGTTTTTAGGTAAGTACACTTTTCGTCAGTGTTCGAGTTTATTTGTACTTCTCTGTCTCATTGCAAAATTGTTTTAGACGATTTGTGTGGAACTTTTTCCGTTTAGAGAACGAACATTTGAATAACTGCGGTAGATTCCGCGCCGTACGTGATATCTCGATAGCACCTATAGAAAGCTCTGACCAAACGCAAATTTTACGTATGATGGATGATGAGAACGGTGTACTTAATAGAGGCAAACGTAAAAGTGGCGGTAAAAAGCAGAGCAACACAAAAGAAGAAAAACGAGCATTGCTTAAGGAAGAAACTGTAGATATCGATGTATCAAATGCCAGTTGAATATATAGTTCAAGATTTTTGTACAATATTATCTTTAATTTCCTCCAGTATGGATGGAAAGCCTTCAAAGTCTGGTAGTTAGAGAAAATAATTCGCAAGATTTTGTAACGATACATATCCATCGCTGAAAGATATATAATTATACTTTAAAATCAGATGATTAGAAAAGTAAAATGATTATAGTACGTATTATAGTGCCTTTCGCGCTTCTCTCATATGAGATACTTTACGATAAATTATAATAATCCTACAAATAGCCTGCACCGAGAGTCTTCCAACACAAGAACGAACAGTATAGCTTAAATAAAAAATAACTTCACGAATTTTATAGCTTTTAGATACAGGCACATAGAAAGATGTAACATGTAAATATGAAGCGTGTGCTTTTGCATACAAGCTTTATGAATTGTTGATGAATAAGGTCATTTTAGATGCTATTATATACTGTGATTTTATTTGCTGTATTGTTATTAACATTTTTTCTAAAAACGCCATTTTTTAATAGATAATCGATAGGCAAATATCTTTAAAATGAAAGTAGAGAAAGGAAGTATTGATACAAAATAGTCTGATGTTACTACGCTCATAACAGAAGTGATACTACATGTATTAATATTAGGGAGGCTGTTATAATATGCTTTTTTATACGTATTAAACATAATTACTTATATCATAAATGTAATTATGGCCTAAAAAATATTGGCCTAAATATGTATGTAGTTATATAAATTTTCTAGTAAAAAAAGTAGAACATCGAATTTGCAAATTCGATGTTTAATTTACTAATGCTCTGCATCATTTACAGTAGTGTTTTGTATATGAAGTAGTATTGAAATTATCCGACTGTTTCATATTGTAAGATAATATTCTATACATTATATTAATTTTACAGAAGTAACAACAATATATTTTCTTCTGTTATAATTATTATTTAATATTTTCGATATTATTGTCACATATACTTAAAGAAACATCTGCTCAATAAGATGATAAAAATTAATATTATATTTCATTTATTATTTCAAATTAATATTGCACTTGTATCTTATCTGTTACTAATTATTTACACAAGTGTATCACAAAATAAGTCAATAATAAATTGATTGCACACATACATAAAATAGCACGTTGTGATATCTAAAATAAAGTAATTTTAATGCATTGATATAACAAAACTAAAATATTTTAAAAATATACTTGACAACACATTACTTTAACAAAGCAGTGCTTATATTTGTGAAATATATTTTGATTGCACATATTTATTTGCTATAGTAATTATTAAAATAGATAGTAATTCAAGTTATATTTTTTAAATTAAAATCTTTCTGTTGAAAATGGAAAATTTTTATGTATTTATATATTTTATATATTTATAAGTATAAATTGTTTTTATATTAAATTACATATTTATTTCATTTATTCATAAAATTTATTTATATAATTATAATTATATAGATGATAGTGCCAATGTGTTTAGAAATATGAATTTTAAATATTAGAGACTCTGTATTCCAATAAATTTGACAATTTTATATAATCTTTTCCTGTATAAATAATCAGAATCACAGTTGCTCGGAATATAAACGTTAAGTATTTTTATATTCTATATATATATATATATATATATATATATATATATATATATATATATTATATATATAGTATTAACTAGTACGTAGTAGTAGTATAATAATTAAACGTTAACTTTAAGTTTCGTTTGGTTAGTTAGT
>NW_012130085.1:799981-817278 GCF_000143395.1 Atta cephalotes
TTAATTAATTACTTTCTTTCTTAATTAATAAATAATAATAATAACTACTACGTAGTCGTACGTAATAATAACGTTAATTATTTATTATTATTATATATATATATATATATATATATATATATATATATATACAGTAAAATTTCTGCTATTATAATGCTTAAAGTATCTGCAAGTGTATACAGTATAAACATTATTGCTGTGTGATAATTTCTTAAGTCAGACTATGTATGTACATGATTTCGAATATTGCAATACACTGATTATACTTCATATTATAATAAAGTATTTATATATATTGTTGTACTCTAATCATAGAAATAACACAAGTTTAACAAACAAGAAAAATAATATTGCGACAATTATCTCACATTCTTTTAATTTCGTGTTTAGATTTGTAGATCTTGTGCCGTAGCGAACAAGTCTAGCTTCAGTAGAGCAAATAGTATTTACGACAATATGTTACGTAATAAGATAACGTATAATAACGGTAGCAATTGCTTCCTTTTCTTTGTTCTTCCATTCTCCGAGAACGACGGATTGTTGAAACAGCTGCTTCGTAAATTTTCATATTAACTTATATTGTTTATTTTATATGCAATCAGCTGTTAAATATAAAAAACTGATATCGTATTCTTAAATACGTAATTTATATTTATTTATGTCTCTAATTGTTTAATATCACTTTATTCATCTATAAATACAAATTTATTATTTATTAAAAATTATATATGGAATTTACAATTACGCTATTACATATTAATTAATTAAATTTAATATGTATTATAAATTGCATTTAGAAATCATCATATCATGAAATCGTCATAACATTACATAGAATTTTTGATTCATTAATAAAATATAAATTCATTCATTAAGAATTGTCGTTTCACTAAGAGACATGAACAAAAAAGGATATAATTAAAGCCAGTCGAGAACATTAGAAGGAAACATTAGAAGATTAAAATTCATGTTAATTGTATGTCTTAATCGACAATTTTAATAAAATGATTCTTATCGTTACATAACGTGTCGGACACAATGACACACATAATATATATTATTAACTATAGTAATAATTTGATGATGTAACAATTAATGATTGTAACGATGATCAACGTGTCATCATAATGTACGATAACAATCGAACGCAATAGCAATATAATAAGGAAGTGAACATATAATAAAATATATTGTATGTACAATTTGTCGAGCGCATCGACAACATCGGCGCACGATTCCTTTTCTATCGATTAAAACAACAAACACATTACATTACATTAGCAGAATATGCTGGATCCCCTTAGCTTATCTAAGGATATATGTATAACAACCGCGTTCATGCGTGTCCAAAAAGTGACAGATATCCCAAGTAGCACAGCACTTACAAAGTGTTTAAAAGTGTTAAAAAAGTGCATATGTAAGCGCTTTTTTAACGCTTTGCAAGCGCTGCTGTGCTATTTGAGATTCAAACAATGAATCCATCCTTTCCTTTGTGTCACTCCTCCATACGTTCCTCCGTACTTAAAACAAAATAAGTATATGCTCACGTGTTTCGAGACATAAGAGAACAATCGTGGAGTGAATTTAAAAAAGATGGATTTAATGGTCTTGAACAGTAGAGAAAGAAAAGGAATATAGTAACAATGTATCTGGGATTGCACTCCTTAGACGCGTATGAACGTAGTTAAATAAAAATAACAGAAAACAAAATGTTCAAAAAACTTGCTCGATATGTGAAGCGATGTCTAATTGCTCTTTCTTGCACAATTATGTGCTAGCGATTAATACTAATTGTATATTTACAAATCTCAAATAAGAGCAAAAAGAAACATGAAATCGGAATGGTCCCAATATTGGCCCGAACCGATGAAATCTTTTCTCTCCGCAAATCTTTTAAACAAATAATATGTATATATTTATATATATATCTCTTCCTCTAAATATATTTCTCACAATCAATAAAATCTAGGAAGTCTAATCTCGCAGGCTTAAAAATATATATATATATATATATATATATATATATATGTGTGTGTGTGTGTGTGTGTGTTTTAAATGTCGTGGTTCCCGTTAAACCATGTCTTCTTCTTCGACAAGTCGAGGTGCAAGTTCTGTGATTCGTGAGTCCCTTAAAGTTCAGCGAAATAAAAACTGTTCCTTCGAGAATTACGCAAATACTCCGGGTTTGCTGCCCTCTCTGGATCTTCAATTTCTCCATCGTTCACTCATTTATTTTATGTGCCGTAAAATAAACTATTTATTTAACTGCAATATTAATATGTATGTAACAATCGCGGATGAATCGGATTAGAGGACGAATCAGATTTTGAATCGGGCAATTTCTCTTCGAAAAATTTGTTTATACTTTTGTTGATTTCGGTGATTCAAATCCTACTAATCCGTTCATCTATCGTTGCTGCACCACGAGCTACTCGAGTTACTTAAATCTATAATCTTCGCGATAAAATAAAGAAAGGAATAAAATATAGCATAGATATATTAAAAACGATACAGGAAACATTCATTCTTGATGTGACTACAAAACCATCCTATGTATAATAACGCATATACAATATGGATGTGTCATCGATACGTATGATAGAACGTATTATTTGTTGAGACAAATTTATTCAAAGCTTGCATGTCTTTAAAGAAGCTTTTTTTCCTATAATATATTCTCAAATTAAATTTTTAAAAAAGAACATTCATCTCGTCAATTCTAAAATGTGATGAGTAAGATGTCGTTTCTTACGAATATAGTGGAAAAATGCATAATATGTGAAGAAAAAAGACAGAAGTTCGGTCGTTGTTTCATCTCGCGCAATTAATATCGACATTCTCGTCGCTGTTTGCATTTATTCCATCTTCTAGAATATTATCGCGCAAGCGCGATAGGAATTCACGACAGAGAAAAGGAGAGACATAACGTAGTGTGGAATTAAAAGTGGAATTAAAAGCGCGACCCCCGCTGAGGAGCGTAGTACTTTCCGCGGCGCCAAGATGACGAGGCGAGAGAAGGAGGCGGAGAGAAAAAGCGAGAAAAAGTAGAGAAACAAGACGCGTAAAATCCAGTTGGCAAAAACGAACAAAACGAGCAGCCGTTACGCGGCGCGTTCTCAACATCACTATGGGGTTCTCCTTGCAAGACCTTTACGGCGGCGCCAATTGCGCAGAAAATTGCGATACCGTACCGGCGAGACGAGTTCTCGCTGCATCGGTACGGAAAATGAACAGGAGAACCTGGGCGAATAATAAAATGGAAACGAGACGCGGCTCTCGTTTGAGAGAACTGGCCGGTGTGTCGATCGGATGGATTGGTATCGCAGGTATATATAAATAGACAGTGGGTACCACTGTGACTCCTATCCGAGGGACAGGATTCCCGCGAGTTTCCTGTCCCTGGTTTCATGCCCATCCCGTTCTGGTCATCGCAGAAAAAAAGTAGTCGGCTCATTCACGATCGTTTGTAGAAATGCGGAGCCGGGTTTATCCCGGGGATGTGAGAGCACGTGGAGCAAATACTCGATGGACGGAGCCGCACAAGACCGATAAATGTTAGATAAGAGCAGCGAACGCGCAATTAATCCGCTAGATCGTGCCATAATTATCGAAAAACAAGCCAAGCCTGAGATACTTGATTTTACATACGACGTTTTTAGTAATAAAATAATCTTTGTATCATTTTATAAAAGCTTTGTGAAACATTTTAAATAAATAAATAAGGATAAACTATTTTTAGATGGAAACGACACATGGCATGTTATGTTTCTCTTATTCTTTGAGGTTTAAATTAATTAATTTCAATAAATATTTAAGTGCAAAATTTTTGATAATTTCAAGCAACAGAAATAATCGTTCTATCAACACGATGACTCGCAAGAACAGATCTCGCTAGGACTGTGTCCGTATCCTAAGCTTACGTCGTAGACTCTTGAGCTACCGTGTACAGATTGCGACAGGACGGAATAATGCATCCAAGCGGTTTACAGTGTTTACAGTAATTTGATATGTTTCTTGCGCTTTTACCGCCCGTCTAACATAAAGCGACACGCGATAAGATTCCCGCAGAAAATAGGTCATACCGATAGAAAATCGACTGAGTTCCATTCTTCGAAATTTTCAATCGCCGCGATGTGACTCAATGAACATGAAATAAGAAGAAACTTGTTTTTCATAATAAAAAATCTTTAAATTCTATTTAATTAAAATAAGTTTCCTCTTATACATAAAATAAAAAAGTTAGGACAGGTTAGAAGAATGTTTATGTATAAGCAAATCAAAAATTTGAAAATTAGAAACTTAGTTCCATAAAGAATGAATCTCTATCTGTTCCTTCTGTATAACTCGCTTATTCCTGTCAGGAAAAATACTGTTTTCATATGTAGACCCACATTGATATCTCACGTGCTTCTCCCGCAAGAAAAAATATGCGAGGAATTCCGACTGCTAACATGACTGACAACGATTCCTCGATTAAGAATACCATTTCCCGACATATAATTATTTCATAGTGACGATTGTCTTTTGTCTTTAAATAGCTAGAGTATTATAAATTCAAAGGAAAACATTATTATCATTGATTAAATATGATCAATTGTCGTCGAAATTCATGTCAACATATTTTAATTATAAACTACATATGTGTCTCATATGCATTTTCATTTACGAAATATTTTTATGTCGTAATATTAATAAAATTATAATTTTCACAAATTATATTGCAAATTATATATATATAAAACTAACAAAATGTTTTATAATGAAAAAATTCATATAAAATCTATTTTGTAGTTGACAAAATTATAATCTTTACATATTATAATTAATAAAATGTTTTAAAATGCAAAAATTCATATCAATTTATAAAAAACCATTAACGAAATCGATGTCAAAATGAATTTCTTCATATTAACATTATAAATATCGAATAAATTTAAGAGCCTAATGAGATAGTAAATTTTTCCTCTTACTTAAGCTTGAAATTGAAAAAAATATAGCATTTAATGTTTCTTCTAAAATATAATAATTCTTCAAATTTAAAGAAGCAAAAATGCGTTTCTATTATTCTTCTCCAATACATGATGACAACGATTACTGAGGCATTGCCATTCGGCATGCAATAAATATGTGATATAAACTGAATAATTCTAGGATCGCCACATTTTTAAATACGCGTCTTGCATAAGAACTACGCGCAATAAAATGCATTTTTTACCTCTATGCCGCGCATTATTTTCGTGACCGCTTCACGAAGTGTGATGATGAAGTCTCATATTAAGAACGCAGATCGAAGATCAGAGTGATTCCTCATCATGGTGTTGATTCGATAGTTTTGAGTAACAGTGGCGGAAGTTCCATGTTTCTAGAGTACGAAAGCGAATTTTACATCGCCATGCATTCCTTAGCACCACCAAATATTGACAAGTGTATTACTGATCTATCATCAATTCGGGTCCCGCTGAGAAAGATGGAAGCCAGATTTCAGCCTGGAGAGACGCATTACACTCGGCATTATCTTGAAGAGAAGCATCCGCAAGATGGAGTCGACGCCCGGCATCTCCACTTCATCGTGAAAGTTGTGGCCCGTTTCATTAAGGTCGTGCTTCAACCTTGATCTTCTTGTGACCAAACGCAGATTCCACATTCCGGATTACCGCCAAGAACACGCTTTCCTCGCCCACATCGTCGACGGGGAAGAGTACCGCGACTACTCATTGATCTCGGCAGCTCATTAATCTCTATCTCAAGATGAGAGGGATTGATAAGCTAAAACGAGGGAATGACAGGCGGAAGATAGTAGAGGAAAAAGTATTCACGAAATGGATCGATCAGATCTTCCGGCTGTCTCGATTTCCCCGTCGACGAGCCGAGAAAGCGGCGCGAGGACTTTTAAGGAGCGACGACTACGTCGACGTTAATCGTCGCTCACAAATGCGTGATGATGATCTCGTCGTCGAGATCATCCTTTTCGTCATCGGTTTCTTCCGGATGATTCGCCTCGGCGGCTGCTTGGGCAGCCTTCGGATCCTCGGCGATCGCTTTGAGCCGCCGTTGCTTGCGTCTGTGCAACAACTCGACGATAATGTAGCCTATGGTACCAATGATAAGTACCGTCAGCATCACATACAGTTTCATACGGGCACAGAGATGTGTGCTATATGCATAGGCGATCACGAAGCCAGCACTCTCCCACAGCCTGTAGTTCGAAAAGGCTGCCTCCTTGTTACGTCTAAACAACGTACCGTAGAGTCCTGTAACAGTCGATATAATAAATAATCATAATAATAAATAATCATTGCGGTAATTTGGATAGTAAGGAAAACTTCAAAATAATTTAGCATCTAAAAAATTTATCCACAAAATTTCCACGATTAAAAGTATTAATATAGAGGTGACAATTTTTTTATCCGGTTACATTAACGATCGTTCAAGACAAAATATAAAATAAAAATATATTCTATCTTTCTCTCTTCTTCTATCATTATCTCTCTTTCTCTCTTCTTCTATTCATTAGGAAATCCCTGATTTGCACACTTAACTGAAACAATAAATGACTTAAATGATCTCATTTGTTGCGGATTAACTTGGCAGGTGCTTTTATCAGATTCGCGACTACAAATAGGTGCATCCAGGTACTACATCATGCACCGAGGTCGATCGAGGTTTTGCGTTCATCGTCGCGTTTGACGGCGAGATAATGAGCCTACAGATGAATCGAATCCTTGACTCGGCGCTCTTTAGATACGCTTTCAGAAAGCACGTAACAGCAATAATGATAGTGCTGCTGGTGATGCACGAGGTGCCGCATTAAAGAAATAAATTACTCAAATAGAAGCGGGAAATCCATGGGAAAAAATATATGAGAGTATACATTCTGAGTCTGTTATTTTGATGATAGTCTTAATCATTAAAAAGGTTTGTATTTCAATTAAAAAGAATGTACTAAAACTTAAAATTGAATATTTCTCATCTAATTTTAAACTGCACAATAAAAACTTATTTTAACATGAAAAGCTTCAAAATTCCTCGAAGAAAATTTTCGTTATATATTGGTTGTTGCAATTTTTGAGATTTTTCTATGATACTTTTCAAAAGTATTCTTAGCTAATAATTAACGTCGCTCATTATTTAGTACGCTAAATTAAAAATTCTCATGGCACAATTAACTGACAATTAACAAAACCGGATGTAAAACAAATACAGTTGTCTACATTGTGTGTTTTTGTATACATATAGTTAAATAGATTTGCATATCAGTTTCTGCAAAATCTCGTGACGTGACTCAGAATGGTACGGTGGAGAATGAATAATCCTGCAAAAAAGCTAAGGCAAAAAAAACAATACGAGATTCGCTTTCCAGAGGTGTAGATCTGTGTAGAAGCTCTAATTATTATACAAAGACAAATCCTGATATACATAAGCAACATTACTATGTAGTATTCGATTATTTACTATATACGCGAATCGTGGCTATAAATGCAAACGAAAATTGAATCAAAATTATTAAAGCATTGCATCAAATTTTGTTCAACTCAGGAAAAAGAGAACACAATTTATCTTAATAAGCCTAAAAACAAATTTATATTTTTTTATGAAATTATCTTTTTGTTGTTAATTACAACGTGATGATGTCGAGACATACAATGAATATGGAACGAAATGTCCTTGAATGTGAATCAAATCTTGGAACTAAGTACGAGAGATAAATTTTGAATTTTTAATATATTACCTCTGAATTTTTAATATATTTTTTTATATTGTTTTTATGATTAACGAAGAGGCCGGTATAATCTTCTTCTGATGCGGTAATAAGCCAGGATATTTATTCAATTTAATGTGAGCAAATTTTGTTGCGAGAGGCAAAGAGAACGTTTCTATTTTTACAGCGAATACAAAAACGTCGACAATATTTCTTATTTAGAAAAAAATTTAACGTGTAGTCATTGTGTAAAATGTTTTATGCACATTGAAATGTTTTATCTCGTCACGTAGTTCAAAATCATGATTATTTTCTTTAAATGGCTGCTCGTCTTGCTCGTCTTGCTTTCTTTAAATGACCGTTCATCTTGAAAAAGACTCTTATATTCTCTCATTAATTATACATATTTATTACTTTGATCAATTATACGATGCTGACACATGTAAATTATAAAGAATAAATATAAAGAGTAAATTATAATCGATTCGACAAATGATAATCATAGAAGCAATTTAACTCATTAATTCGCAATTTATTATACTTCCTTCCTACGCTTAATTTTTTACAGATTACGTCATTAAACTTTCTATCTATCGTCTTATCAATGGCAAGCAATCATTAAAAGGAAAACACTTTTTATAAATGACATCCACTTGGAAAATCAACATTTACTTACATAATGCAAAATATCAAAGCCAAATTTTATAAATTCTGTATTGAGGAAAATTCCTGATTGAAAATGGACGAATTAGAAAATTCGGATCATATCAATCAGATTTTTAGTAATCAAGATAATTTAATTATGATGACTGAAATTCTAATTGATATGAACAGAATTTTCTGGTTCATCCATTATTAAACAAAAATTTTTCTTAGTTGTGTCAACTCAATAGCGAAGAAATTCGCATATTTTCTCGTTTTGGACTATATCGATCAGTGACCCTATTTTCAGGCCTCAGCGTTAATATTGATGACATTAATATTGATGAGAAGCAATATATCTTCAAATACCGCTTATCGTGAATACATTAAAGACGTCCGTCAAGTATTCGTCTGATCTATTAATATTCGTATTGACTGCGAATAAACAAATACGAAATATAGCCGGTAAATCTCGATGACGTCTTACGATCAAAATTCCGGTTTTTTAGAAGACCTAAATAGATACACTTCCAAGACAATTCGCTATCTCTCGCCGCACTACGAATTTTTACTACTTCAATCCGCTAATATTGAATATTTTTTTTATCATTTTTCCAATACGATATAAATTTGCTTCATTATGATTGCATGAACAATAGAGTGCTACACAAATGAATTTCGATATTGAATACCAAATAATCTTTTTTGTTCTTGTAATGTATCATCCGATTCAGAGCGTTTGATTTTGCCAGCTATATGGCTAATAACGTTCGATATATAATATTTCTAATATATGTCTTATAATATGTAATAGATTATATAAAGATATAATATATATTTTTATTAATATTTTTAAGAATGTTTAATTGTTTTAATTAAAATAACTATTATAAAATTACCATATCAAAAGTCCCGACAGTTTTGTAAAACTATTCCAACCAGCACAGGTATCTTTTCTCACATAAAAGGTTTTTTTAAGCTTTTTCTCGCAATATTTTAGCTAACATTAACATGTAGTTTTACACTCACCGTTAACTTGCGTCTGCCACACAGCATCGCCCACACCCCATAATCCTGAGACTGAGAAAAAGACATAAGGATTGTCAGGATGAGGCTTCCACATGAGGAGAACAACTACGAGAGAAGCATGAACGATGGCGCCCAACGCCATCAGTGGTTGTCTGCCAACAAATTTCATTAACGAACCGAATAGCAAGGAACAGCCAGCGTTAACAACCCCAAAGCAGATCATGACATAGCCGACTCTGTGGACGCCCAGAGCGCAGGAGATGTATGCCTGGAAAGCACAAAAGAATTCAATTAAATGTCTTTATTTTTTTTAAATTAGAGAGTCTTCTGAATTCAAACATTGTAAAAATTTCTGATATATCAGATAGATAATTGGAACATACGTATTATTAGAAATTTAAGAAATTGTATGAAAATGATTAAGGTTTCTCATCAAATGATAATGATAATGGTATTAATTTTTTGTTACTTTACAATATCCTATCAAAACTTATTATAAAGAAGAAAGCAAAAATAAAAGAAATTGATCAACATTTCTTACAGAAAGCAAAAACTTATGATTTGCAATAAATTATGATTTTGAAATTTCTTTGTCTTTCTCTCTGATATAAAAATCTCTATTATAAATACATGACGCCATATACATTTCAAATTCGTATATAGTTGCAATATCTGTGAGATGTAATCGGGCTCTTTCATTTCTGTTGCTTTCATATACATTTTCATACACTGATAGGATTTATATATGTATGTTAATTTGATTTTCAAAACACGACAATTTTTAATCGGTTTGAATAACTACTGAAAGTTTTACAAGCAAAAGAATATTAAATTTTTTTCTATGCTAAATCAATGAATTTGTTCTAAAGGAAGTTGATATCAATCTTTGTGTACATTTATAAAAGCAATTATAATCCCATTGTTGATATAATGAGACGACAGACTGAGATTTAGACTCGAACTTTTTTAACTTGTGTTTTTAATATTTTTATTTCCATTTAAATTCATTATAATGACGTAAGATCTTGAGGATATATTATCGAAACGCAGACACGCATGTGTCCTTGAATCCTTCATTACAAGGATTCTATTCATTTTTTTCTATATGTTATTATATTCTTTTTTAATTCTTTTTTTATTCTTTTTATTATATTTTTAGGACTATTTAATCGCAGATAATTATTTTCATTTAAAACAAGAATAATAATCAAAATATTATATTAAAGACAAAATATATTTTGGAATTAGGAAAAAATTTGACGTTATGGATGAGCGAGATAACATTTGGAATAGAACATGACTAAAACAAAAGAAAAATAATTATTTTAAAAAGAATTGTTATTAAACATTGACATGTCATTAAGCGGATGAAATTTAATTTTAAACTACATAAGATATTCAATTACCAAATGCACGAAGTCAAACTTTAAATGCACGAAGTCAAACTTTTCATAAAATGTTTTATGAGCACGTTACATACGTTAATCAATATTGATATATCAATATATCAAGTTTCATTCGATAACATAAAATGTAACACAAGATTTTAAAGTTGATACACAGTAAAATTGATAGAGATTATATATTTTCAAAAGTTATGTTCAAAGTAGCCATAAAAATATCTATACGCAATTATCTTTCGCAATATGCGGACATCGTACCTTCTCGTCGCCTTAAGCTACCAAATATACTAATCTTGAACGAGACACTTTTTCAATTACTTACATATTTGTAATATTATCTCGACAGAAGGTGCATTATATATAAAGTGTATTTCGCGTGGTCATTTCATGCCGATCGTTAACGCATAAATACCCACTTAAACGCAAGACGCCCTTCGTAATATCGGAGCCAGAATTTTTACGACAGGGTCGCAGCCACGCCGAAGGACATTTAATTACGTCTTACGTCTTACGATAAGTAGCAATTCAACGTTTAATCAGACACGCCGTCATTTTAGACGTCACGGCCATATTATTGCATAAAATATCTTCAATTCTTCCTGTAATTAATATATGAATTGTATAATCTCAGATACATATTTTTAAAAATGAAGTGATTTATTTATAATACCGCGTGTAATATCCGCTGTAATCTTTTATACTGTGTAAAAATTCAGTTTTTACATTTGTAACAGCATTTTCGATGTGTAAGAACTCCACACGAAATGTATTACGTTGATAGCTTGAAGTAATCTTTTTTCAAATCAATAAAATTTGTATTCGAACATTTCCTTTTTCATACATAATGTCATATTATATCATTCGTGGCTCTCAAGGTAAACAACTACCTCATTAAAACAATTTGATAAGTAAATTTCTGAAACATTAAAAAAATTTTAGTAAAAAAATGTAAGATTGACAAACAAATTTCACTGTTTTAATAGTAATAAATTTACAATCAAAATAGGCAAATCATTTCTTCTATAAATCTAAATATAATGTTTTTGTTGCTTACGTGGATCACATAAAAATTCTGAATTCTTTTTAACAATGTTTTAAAAAAATTTGTACTGGAAGGGTCAGGAGAGCTTATACATTTAAAAATAAAATGTTAATTTTAATATTTTTACATATTTCAGAAAGTCCACTATATGTCTTTAAGTTAAAATTAACATTTTTTAAAATAAAATTAACATTTTTATAAAATTAATATTTTTATTTTTAGCAGCGTGTATTTAATTAACTCTTCGTGTCAAATCGTGATTAATAGCTTTTATAAGTCGAGTGTAGAATTTCATTGAACTCGAAATATATCATCGCATTCTTTTAATATTTTTGCGCAATTCTTCACTGAATGATATCCGTGAACGTTTGAATGGGATTATATATCCCGAGGCGTTCACGAGATCAGACCGGAGCGAACAGTAACTACGACACGTGCACACATACACATGCATGTATGGTCATACGTTAAGAAATACTGGTACACGAGATTCCAGATATGGAAGCAGTATCGTCGGATCGGCACGAGAATAAGCTCACAGGGCTATTTATAACAGATCCAGCGCTACAGCTGACTCAGCAGAGCCTATAACTACCACATTTTGCTCATTTTTTTCTTTTCTATTTCTTTTTCTTTTTCTCTCTTTCCGTTTCATTTTCTCGGCGCGGATTTAATTGCCCAATTATCCAGCTTCCCGACGTCGAAGACGACGTACGACGTACGACCTATCGGCGAACCAATTTCGAACGAGTCGCAACTCGGAACCGGAGGTTATTTTTGCCATAATGCAGGGTCGTTCAATAATGAGGGGGTTCACCCGATGCGACCTTCCTCGATTAATTCCAGTTCCTTACTTGAGACTTAAGTTCTTTTTATAATTTTCATGTAAATTGAGCAATATCTGACAGTTCTAGAATATACCTCAACAAAAACCTACTTTCACATGAAATAATTCGTAAAAAGTAATGTAAAGAAAATACGACATATTCTTATGACATTTTGTTTTGGAAAAAACAAAACTATCCAATAATTTGAAGTGGTTTTACATTGTCTTGAATATTATTTTTAGTATCATTTCAGATCTTTACGTAGAAAATATACTGGAAAATAAATATTAAATTTTAATAAATATTTGTTTGAATACTTCTAAGCAAATATTTACTGAATGTAAATATATATTTATTTAATACAAACATCATTAATTTCATTTAACTATTACTTTTATATTGTATAAATATTTGTTTACTATAAGTTTACATTTAATTATTACCATTTAAAAAAATATATATTAAGACTCAATAAATCTTTTTTTGAATGTATCAAATATTTTTGATTGATCATTTCAAAAATGAGCAATTCCAAAAAAATGGCTGGAACTCGACAATCCGATGACAAGAAAAGACTGAGCCATTAAAACTGTAGTAGCTTAATCATAATCATATCGCAAAAAATCAACTAACTCGATGCCGCTTCGAGATGTGTTTTTGCTGACAGTCACGGGATGCCGTAACGTCCAAGAGAAGGTAAAGATACGGAATATCATTGGGCGGGTCGATTACTAGACAGCATATAAATTACGCAAATCCATCTTTCCAATAGGGATTAATTTGGACGCGGCCAGTGATTACAATCGTACCTCTTCTTTCTTTTATCGTATATCTGAGAACTTCTTAGAAATTTTTAATTATATTTCCTATACTATACAACAAATATCGCGCTACATTCTGTATTCAAATACTTTTTGATTTAATGCTTTTGCTCGCATGTCAAACGTATATCACACTAAAAACGTCTACTATAAATGTTTCTTTCTTATACATCTATTTTTTTCTTTCGTTAAAAATTTGTTTTTCTTTTCTTCTTATCGCTTTCATGGCGAATATATATTTTAATTAAGTATATTTACTTTCTAAATCAATTTCGTATAATTTCAACACGTGACACATTTAATCATTTTTCTCTTTTACAACGTTCTAATTCATCTTCGTTATTATTTTTAGTTAATTACATCTTGACGTATTTTGTTTCAGTACTTCTATTTCTTCTTAAAAAATATAAAAAAAAATAACTTTATCGTAATTCAAAAATAATCTCGTTTTATTAAAATCTCGGGATCAATCGCACGTAAACCGCTCAAAGCTCGGGGATTTTAATGCTCGCACAGCGAGATGTGCAATGTTTTATCCTGGTACTTTTTCTTATCTAATGAAAGATATATTCCATAATATAATTTTTTAAGTACAAAAAATTCTTTTATACCGTAATAAACTTTTCAATTTACTTTATTATATGAACAAATGACACATACACATTTTCTAATGTTATAACTTTAAATCATTATAAAATATATATGTATATGTATTAATAACAAACTTTGTGTGTTTTATTAATCGGAATTTTTATTCATACGCTTCGCATATAAACCAATTTTCAATAAGGTCGTTAAACGTATACACAAGCTTAATTCTTGCAAATCTCATATCTCTCATAATCGGTAATATGTATTTCCAGAGAACGATCATGCGTCCTCATGTGGCCGTTATTAATCGAGAAACGGCGTTCCACATCTGTTCAGCTGATCCAGATCGATTTTTTGTTGTGATTTGATGATCACGACTTGCTATCCGAGACATAGCGTACGAAAAGAAGTCAAACGAAAGGTTTCTCGTAGAAAAATGTGTATAAATATACGTACGTATCGTGACTTTGTTGTAATGATATTATTTTTCACATTGCTAAATAAAAAAAAAGATGACAGGTTAAAATATTTTATTGTTAATATCACTGTATATACAATAGTGACCAAATTAGAGAGATTTTATTTAAAAAATTGTGCCTAGAAAGCATAAACTAAAAATCTAACAGACACATTCCGATTTTATTATTCACGCAAATAAATTTTCGAATAGAACATACATTAAAATATATAAAAAGACGTAATGAGCCAGGCATAAAAGCCATCTTAGAATCTGTCGAACGAAAATTGACACTTTGATAGAAAGTGAAACCGGAGCAATAAATCTCCACCTCGAAGATTAGTAAAGCAGATTTAAAAAATTTATAAGGATATGATACGTATGTACGTCGGTTTCACGATCCTAGGTAATTTCCATGCCGAGGAAAAGAAAAGTGTCTACCGGCTTCTATGAGTGAGAATTCTTACTATCGATGAAGATAACGAAGATTGTCGTCGTGATTCGCGATAGTTCAAGACTGGATCGGGAAAGACAGACTCTGGCGCCAGTTAAAGAACGTGTAAAAAGAGAAAATCTATGGAGAGACCGGTTACAGAGCTCGATGACCGACCAGAAGCTTCCATTATACATATTTTTATAGCCTCGGGTTTTCTCAGAAGTAGGTCTATCTATAGATTCTCGGAATTCCATCGGGATATATCCCAAAATTCTTCTCGCACAATCAAATGGAAGGATGATTAATTAATTAGTAATTTTATATAAAAATGGCACTAAGTTGATTGTCTTTAGTACACTGTTAAATTTATAATGTCAATTTATACCCAGTATGAGTTATTTTTAATCATATCTCTAAGTCGCCACATTGTTCCTATTCAATATATTCAATATATCAATATATCATTAATTAAAATGATGGAGTTAAACAACTTAATTTAAGAAAATATATTAAATTTGACTCAAATTTAGTTTATTAATGAATACGTTAATGAACATTTTTACTTTGAAACTATAATCCAAAAATGGATTGATTTATGTTTTAACACAACTGGAAGTTGAAAATGTTATTTAATTCAAGAGATTGGGTTATTCTCTTGATATCTAACAATGTAGGATCGATTAACAGATCTGCAGTGACAAAAAATAACGTATGACACGCTTGAATCATTTCACTCTAGCTCTGACTTTATACCGAATGTTTTTTTCGTTTTCTCGCACAGACTACTGACAGCTTTTATATCGACATATCTGTTGTTGTATATTCAATAATGAAATATTCCTCTCGCGATCGAGATTTTACCGTTTTCGGAGACTGTCATTCGTCATGACAAATAATTATGTTCGCAGCAATTTTACGTTATCACGGAGCAATGCCGATAAATCTTCGAGCGTGGCTGCAACGCAATAAATACGACTGTACGTGCCCGTGAATAAGAAAGGAACGCTATAAACGAGAATACGGAACTTCGCTTTTTTTATTCGTCTCTCTTTTTTGCCTCTTTACCGCCCGATGATGGTTCGAGTTCGGACTGTAATTACAGAGTCAGACCGAGTTGACGTCATTGCGCTTCGTTAATGTCGGATCCTGGTACGAAGCCAAGGACGGCCGTTTCCTTATCAATACTTCACGAGAACACGTGGACCCGGGGGACTTGCAATAAAAGGTCGATACTCGGTGTAGCGGTGTAGATTGCAAAATGGAATGCCATTGTTTTACCGGCGGCTGCCGTTTATACAATGTACGCGAAAGGGAGAGACTGGCGTCGATTTATACGTCGGTGAGCGATTGAAACTGAACATTAGAAAGTATCGTGCATTTTAACGCATACCATCAAATAAATCTACCATGATAAATTCGTTCGTATATTCTAGTTAGACAAAGATTATTGTTAATTGTGCAAATAATCTGTTTTAAACTTTCCTTAATGGTAAAAAAATTCAACGTTTCTTGCTAACAAGAAAAATTAAATTTAATAAAAATTAAATTTTTATGATAAAAAAATTGAATTTTTATGTTTTTCGTGAATTACAAGTATATTTTAGATCATTACATTAAACCTTTACCAATTATATTTCAAATATTATATCGATTATTTCAAATACTTATACATATGATATATAAAGATATTTATTTTCCCAACAAATATCAAATCTCATGTAGAAATTGTTTCTCTAGAAACTATGATTAAGTTTCCATTACTGACGTCGACAGATTAGAAATGACGGTATAAACGCTATTTAAAATTCGTTTATTATTTGAAAAGCTCACCTGCGTGAAATCGGCGCCGATGAAAGCCTGCTCCATACCAATCCATATCGTGATGGGTATCAACAGTTGCTGATACGGTTTCTTCAATTGGTAAGCCGTAGCAGAGAGCAATTGAATGCCGCTCAATTCTTGGCTGTCCGATCGCCGTTGCTTCTCGCCGTACCTGGAAGACAATTAGGAATTCCATGAATTCCGTATGTTCCCTTGAGAAGTCAGTTAAAATATAATTACGTTTTACCGATTTATTAGCTTATTGAATACAATGAGTTTCTAGTGTAATTAGATACAAATGTACAAAAATAAAGTGCGCGTAATAATCGATCTGATTCCGGGAAGACAAAATTGCGACTCATTCTAATAATACGTTTCAGCGATAATGGGGGAATTTTCATTCATTCGCTTTTCCGCTGTCGGCAAAATCTGTGCAATTTTAATCAATTTTAGTTGAGAGAATAACACAGACATCTACGTTTGTTAAAGTTAACACATAGCATTTGTGCCTAACATCTCTCTCTCTCTC